>NC_045162.1:7610234-7690234 GCF_900700415.2 Clupea harengus | reverse complement strand
CTCGTCCGTGGTCTTCTTGAAGAAGTTGTGCTGCAGGGCGTAGAAGGGCGTGATGCGCGTCTTGGGGTCGTAGTCCAGCATGCGCAGGATCAGGTCCTTGAACTTCAGGTAGTCGCACGGGGCGTGACCCTGCTCCCCGGCACGCCTCCCGCCGGGGCCCCCTGTCTCCACCCCCAGAATCTCGTGGAGTCTCCGTGTGGCTGGGGGCTTGTACTCCTGAAGATGGAGAGATAGAGAGAGAGAGAGAAAGAGAGAGAGAGAGAGAGAGAGAGAGAGAGAGAGAGAGAGAGAGATGCAGAGTAGCATTAGCACTCCTAGCATTTCTCAGCCCCACAATCTCATAATGTCCAAGAGAAGCAGAGAGCTACATAATCCCAATCTCATGTGCTTCCTTGAGACATACATAAACATTTATATCAATAATACGACAACACATTTTACTGTAAATGATGTGTTATGAACGATGGGCTTTTACTGTGAAGGAAGGTCAATGGATTACAGATCAGGTATTGTCTCAGTGAGATTATGGATTTATTACAGGCCTTGATGGATAATGGTGCTGGAATGGAAATGGATGAGATTACATCTGAGGTGAAGGGATGAGACTCTCGAGGAATGGAGGGGCTTACGGTTGCACTCATTTTGGCACCCCTTCCTCACTCAAACAAACACACACATTCTCTCCCACTCACTCACTCACACAACCACACACACTCGCAATCACTCACACAAACACACACGCTCACTCACTCACGCAAACTCACTCAAACAAAAACACACACACACAAAGATATCAGGCTATCGGCTACAGGGTGTTTGAACAGGAAACTCCACCTCCCTTGATTTAACTCCTTAACACATAAGCTCTCTCACACACACACACATACAGACACACACACATACACACACACACACACACACACACACACACACACACACACACACACACACACAGGCTGAGCTGACCTGGTCTGATACTATGTAATCCTTTTGCCAAGTGAATTATGGCTTTGTCTGGACCTTCTCAATGGAATGCGTTCACCTCGTTTCACCTGCTCTTTCTTATTCTATCCATCTCTCTCTTCTCCCCCCCACCCCCATTCTATTATCAAATATCAACTATACACTTCTACAATTTTATGAATCAAGAGGATGTCACCGTGATCGTGGTGATGAAGTGGTGGGCACTGTAATGATTGAAAGATGTGAGGGGGAGGGTGATGATGATGATGATGATGATGATGATGATGATGCTGCTGCTGGTGTGGACAGTAAAAGATGAAGGCTTGGGCCAGCACTGACTGGGAGATGGCAGGGTGGTGTCAAGAGGGGAGGAGAGCATAGCTCTAGCTTCAAATAAGCTTCCAATTTGACTACACCAAACATCTTCCCCCATTCTCTTGTTTTGGTCTTGCGGTCTTCTCAGAAGTCCATCTTATCGGTTTGTCTCTCGTTCCCTCTCCAGACAGAGTGGGGGGGGGGTGGAAGTGGGAGTAAGGCGGGGGGTGGGGGGATGAGGATTCTACTTAAGTGTAATAGTAGCAGAGTGTTACTCACGGAGGCCGAGGGATATAGTACCTTCTTAATGTCCTTGTTCTTCTTGACGGTCCACAGGCCGTCGGACAGCTTGTCAAAGTACTTGCGCGCTTTGGGGGCCTGGTCCAGCATGTGGTTGGGAGGGATCCCCAGCACCTCCACGATCTTATTCATCTGGTCCACCTGCACAGGGAGCACACAGACAGGTGAGTCAGGAGGTGCCCAGGGAGCACACAGGTGAGTCAGGAGGCCCACAGTGGCGTACAACAGAAGGCACTTAAAAATGTATTGCTATAATATAATATAATGTTGTATAATATCCTACCGGTCCTACTAAGGAATAGGACAGATATTACAGCAAAGTTAGATTTTACTCTATGGCCTATGTATTTCGCGCTATGCAAAACCAGTGGTAACCATTTGAGTGTACATGCATGAGTGATTGTATGTTCTGTGAAGATTCTGCGTACCTCATTGGAGCCACTGAATAGCGGCTCGCCCGTATGCATCTCCACCAGAATGCAGCCCAGGGACCACATGTCTATGGCCAGGTCGTACGGCATACCGAGCAACACCTCTGGAGACCGGTAGAATCGGCTCTGGATGTACTGGTAAATCTATGGAGAACCAGGAGCACAGAGGAAGAAACGACATGTTAGGGTGTTATACATTCATATGAGTATGGGAATACTTTCAGATAATACGCATGTCAACAGACTTAATTTGATCGAATGCAGAACGCAGTTTTGCCTCTTCTCCACTAGAGGTCACTAGACTCCATGGCTCACCACATGAAAATGGGTGCAGCAGCAGGAACAGCAGGAGCAGGAGCAGCAGCAGCAGCAGCAGCAAAATGAGCCAGTGGGATTCTATTCTAGAGATGTGCATCAGCGAAGCCCACTTCCTAGTCACTGGGTGGATCCTTTCACCATGTGCTCTAAATGCCAGCCTGCTATGAAGCATAGACTGACATGCATGGCAACAGCACACCCTCATGTCTCATCTGGTGCAGAAAGCACGGGGAATTCATAAGGCATTCTTCAGGGCCGACCGTGTCTATTTCAGCTCTTGCTGGGCTGCAATGCCACTGCTTCAGGGGCCATGGGTGTGGGGTGTTTAAAGTAGGGGCTTGTTTTTGAGAGACAACTTAATCAGGTGCTCTAGCAGCTCATCAGCACAGCTCTGAAACCAAAGGGAGGATGCGAATGCACTCGTCTGCCCCTGTTCCCATGGTTTCCCTCATCCCCTTGGTAACCTTAACCCCTTCCGTCCATGAGTTCGTCTTCAAGGTCTCTGTTTCCCCAGCTAAAAAGGTATGATGTCGGGGGCTGTGTGAGTCGACTTGACCCATACCAACACACAAACATACACACACACACACACACACACACACACACACACACACATCCTTCGCCAGCTTTTGGTGTGGCTTATGAGGGACTCTAACACACACACACACACACCTTGGACCACACTGCGATGTGGCACACATCGGGGACACAAACGCAAATACTCTTACACCCCCCCCCCACACACACCCACACACACACACACACACACACACACACACACACAAACACGCACACACCCATACACACTACTCACCCTCTGGCCCAGTTGACAGGAGCTGCCAAAGTCGACAATCTTGATGGCACTGCGCTTGGGGTTGCACAGCAGGATATTCTCGGGCTTGAGGTCGCAGTGGATGATGCTGAGCTCGGGCGTGGCCAGGAAGAGCAGTGCCGTGCACAGCTGCTGGGCGAACTTGCGCGTCAGGTTGAGGGAGACGCCACGGAAGTTGGTGTTGCGCAGGAGGTCGTACAGGTTGTAGGAGAGAAGCTCGAACACCAGGCACAGGTGGTTCCGGAACATGAAGTGCCTCTTCAGGTGGACTGGAGGAAGCAAAAGTGGAGGAGGAAGAGAGAGGGAGGAGAGGAGAGAGTGACAAGGAGGAGGGTGGAGGAAAAAGGATAAGGGAGGAGAAGAGGAAGGAGGAGGGTGGAGAAAGAAAGGATGAGGGTGGAGATGAGGAAGATGAAGGCGAGTTATAGTGCGTCTACATATCACTTCCCTTATTAGGTCACACAACATGCTGGTAACTGCCCCTCTATTTGTTATCAACATCAGTTGATAACAAATAGAGGGGCAGTTAAAAAAATGGGTGACCTCAACATTCAGCTTCCTTTCTGGAAAGGCAACAGTGTTAATAGATGGCCAACATGCCTACTATCCACTTAGAGCTGTGTGTGTGCATGCGTGTGTGTGTGCGTGTGTGTGTACGTGTGTGTACGTGTGTGTGTGTACGCGTGTGTACGCGTGTGTACGCGTGTGTACGCGTGTGTACGCGTGTGTACGCGTGTGTACGCGTGTGTGTGTACGCGTGTGTGTGTACGCGTGTGTGTGTACGCGTGTGTGTGTACGTTGCTCACCTATATAGTACTTCATCTCTGTGTCGTGTTTGTTCATGAGCTCCAGCAGCCGCAGCTCAATCTGGGCCTGGTTCAGGAAGGCTTTCTTGTTCTTGATGATCTTGATGGCCACCCACTCCTGCTCGTGGTGGTCATAGGCTTTCACCACCTGAAAGACATGGGTGAGGGGTTAGCGTCTGGAGTTCCACGATGTGTACATACAGGCTTCACGTCTCGAGGCCGTTACACCATGAACAAGAAAGCAAAAAACGAAGAAATTACTTTTGAAATGAAAATTGTAAGTGATGTCACCCTTCTGTCCTTCAGGTTGTTTAAATGTTGACCTTTAGTCGTCCCCCCATGTCTACCATGGATTTGTTTCATTCTTCTGTCTACATGTCTACCTCTCAATGTTGTCATAGAAGCTGATTCTAGGAGCCTCTCATCACTTACAATGACCTAACCTACGGTTGTTCCCCATTTACCCAGAATGCTCCTCACCTGTCCAAAGGAACCCTTGCCGATGAGCGAGTCAATCTCGTAGCGGTCCAGCCACTTCTCCCCGTTCTTCACGATGTAGTCGTAGTTGTCGTCATCGTAGCCGTCATTGTAGACCTTGCGCTCCTTCTTGGTGCTGGAGTCCTCAGGGGGCACCTGCTGGGCACGCCGCTTCTTCTTAGTGTAGTACACCTACAGGAGGAGGAGAGGAGGAGAGAGAAGAGGAGAGAGGGGGGAGGAGAGGAGAAGAGAGAGGGGAAAGAGGAGAGGAAAGGAGAGAGGAGAGGAGAGAGAGAGGAGAGGAGAGGAGAGGAGAGAAGGGAGGAGGACAAGGGGGAGGAGAGGAGAGGAGAGGGAGGAGGACATGAGAAGACAGGGGAGGGGAGGAGAGAGGGGGGAGGAGAGGAGAGAGGGCAGCAGGTGAGAGGGTAAAAACAGGTAGAAAGGAGTGAGAGGACAGAAGAAGAGGTAACGGACATGTTAAGCAGATATTATGTACAGGAGCTCAACCATTCGCATGGAAGACTGCGCCAATGGGTGCCTTCTCTTGCAAAACAAGATCCCATTGTTCTACTGTGCTGGGGGACGGAACTTGGGGCCGAGTGCGAGACGAGTGACCTCTCACCTCATTGATGTGCTTGTAAGTCTTGATGAGATCGACAGAGAGCTTTCTCAGCGGGGCGCTTGCGGGATCTCGGAAACTCGGGGGGATCCTCCTCTGCAGTATGGTCATATCTGACAGCACCTGGAAGAGGGGTGCAGCAACAGCGGTCAAGAGGGGAACTCCACACCACACCTCTGCAGCAGTCAGGATGGGCTATTGGTTCAGTGTGGTTGTATACTGTATAAGTACTCAAATGTGAAGTAACTGAAAGTATACTTGTGTGGTTGTATACTGTATAAGCTCAGATGTGAAGGAACTGAAAGTATACTTGTGTGGTTGTATACTGTATAAGCTCAGATGTGAAGGAACTGAAAGTATACTTGTGTGGTTGTATACTGTATAAGCTCAGATGTGAAGGAACTGAAAGTATACTTGTGTGGTTGTATACTGTATAAGCTCAGATGTGAAGGAACTGAAAGTATACTTGTTGTAGTGGGTGGATCAAGTTGGCAATGTAACTAATATGTACAAAAGCTACACACCTGTGTTTATCTTGTTCTGGTGAGTCTGGCTATATGTGTGTGAGGACCTGTGCATGTAGGCTGTGTCTGCCAAGCCCATGTTCGGTGTGTGTGTGTGTGTGAGCATGCTAGAAGTGTGTACATGTAGGTCTGTAGGTGTGTCCCACAGTAGAGCAGTGTGTATTCTGGGGTGTGTATGTGGGACAGTAGGTTGATGGTGTATGTGTGTGTATGCGTGTGTGTGCGTGTGCGTGTGAGGCAGCGAGGGGTACCTGCTGCTGCTCGGCCATGGAGTTGATGTTGAAGGAGGGGTGGCTGTGCTGGCTCGACATGGTTGGCTCAGCGGGGGAGAAGCCCAAGGCGGCAGGCTGGCAGAGGGTAGAGGAGGAGGGCTTGCATCCTGAGCTGCTTCCACCTTGAGAAAGAAAGAGAGAGAAAGAGAGAGAGCGAGAGAGAGAGAGAGAGAGAGAGAGAGAGAGAGAGAGGGGGGGGGGGGGGCAGGGTTCAAAGAGAAAGAAAGAGAAAGATTTTTTTAGTGAACGTATCGCCATGGTACATCTCACATCATGAACACTGACATGGGTGTGGGGGGAAAAGAAGACTGCACTGCAGGGGAGGCACGCACGCACGCACACACACACACACACACACACACACACACACACGCTCTCACACACACATATGGAAACGTGGACATACAGTAGGGATGAGGAATGTGGGCGGATTCTGGGGAGAGACCCAGGAATATAGTCCACAGCCCAGATCTTTCACTAATCCATCATGAGGACTACAGCAGCAGCAGCATCAGCAGCAGTCGAGGCGGTGGTGGCGTCGCTCGTAGTGAAAGTGCAGCATGTTCCATGTCTCCCTGCTCCTCCCAACACAACGGAAGCACGGCGCTTCAATTACCCAGGTCACCATGACCAGCACAGAGTGAATGAATGTGTGTGTGTGTGTGTGTGTGTGTGTGTGTGTGTGTGTGTGTGTGTGTGTGTGTGTGTGTGTGTGTGTGTACGCTGCCACACCTTCAGAGAACAGAGCAGTGCCTCTCTGAACATTTTACCAGAAGGAACTGGTGCTGCAATCCTTCTAGTGAACACTATTAACCGACCACTCAACTACAGGGAATATAGAAACGACTTCTACGATTGGTTTATAAAAAGGAATCTGGTGTTTCTTTCCCAGTCCGTTTCCCAATCCAGTTCTGAGAGCTCGTCCACATGCTGTCATACGGTGGACGTCACACAACCGTCGTTCACTCGCCTCTTACATCTTCAGGACCACAGCCCATGAAGGCAGCCATGTTGGGCATAATGTTTTGAGAGGGGAGAAAGGACACAGCAACAGCTAGGGGCTAGGGAGAGGGCCGGTTATGTGCGCTCAGCCACATGGCCAGGGAGGGACCGAAACAGCTGTTTGGGAGGGGTAGTGTTCGTCCCGAGTTAGACGAAAACATTGGCCATTAAGGAAATGTTCTCCTCAGGTGGTCCAATGTGGTCCTCAGGTCTAGTTTCATGGTAAGGCTTTTGGGTGCATGATCTTATAGCACAGCTCTACAAAGGCCACACACAATGCAGGGCCACGCTGCCTGTCTGTCTGTGTAATAACCATGGGCCTATTAACGTTTTAAAAGAGAAGGGTTGATAAAGAGGAAGAAATCTAGGCTGAATAAGGAGATTCGTGCCACCACTGTTCGGGAATGAACAAAGTGGTGCACATCGGAGGGGCCGTGAGGGTTCCAAAATGTAGGACAGGGGAACTATAGACGTGCACATGTACGTGCACACACACACACACACACACACACACACACACAACCCCCCAATCACACACAGAGTTTTGTGTTCCAAAAGACAAGAGGAGAGACTAAGCGGTGAACTCGCAGCTTATGCAGATTTAATGCTGTCCTATATTTGATGGATAAAAATTTGAACTACCGTATTCAACTTTGTTTGGTGACAACCTTTCTGGAACAATCTTATGAATTCAGTGGCAACAGAGGTGTGTGTGTGTTCAGTATGTGTCAAATAATCGGTGTGTGTGTGTGTCTTCTGTGCTGAGGAATTACCGTAATTACGCGGCAGGGCTTTTGCGGAAGGGTGCGGAAGCAGAGAATATGAGCATCAGACAGGGATGGGAAATTGATGGGATATTTCCACAGGGTGGAAAAGCTTTTATCCCCGAGAGCGAGGCAGGCCTGACAGGCGGGGACGGATGGGGGTGAAATTTATCAACGACACATTACAACTCCAAATAGCCCGGGCCGATCAATGGCCGTAGTTTAAACAAAGTGCAGAACGACACATCTGAGCGCCATCAATCCCAGGGAGTGACGGCCCTGTGCCTCTGACACATGCCCATGAGGAGGAGTCCTGGCCTGGGGTAGGGCAGGGCCTCAGGATGGAGGCATGGAGGTGGTGGTGGGAGGGGGGCCCATGCCATGTGAGTGATTCATCTGAAGCTGTGGGTCTCTCGGCTCATACAGACCTGCAGCCAGGGCCTGGTTCCACTCTATCAGAGAGCCAGGTCAATAGAATACAACGCTCTCTCACTCTCTCTCTCACTCTCTCTCTCACTCTCTCTCTCTCTCATTCTCTCTCCCTCTCTCTCTATGGCCAAGCACTGCTGAATACAAAAAAAAAGGGAAAAAACCCTCTCTCGGCTTTGGCTGCTGCTGATTTTGTAAAGATTTTTAAGACAAGAGCTCACTGCAGAAAAAAGGGGAGGAAGGGGACTTTTCTCTTTTTTTTCTCCCTTCTTCTAATGGCCAGCAACAGGGAGGCTGCTGTGCAGCTCTGGCCAGTGGAGCGGCAGACTGTCTGCTGCTCGGCTCTGGGTAAAAAACCAGGACGGTGGATGATTTTGATTTAGCCCAGATTCTTTTGCGTTGTTTTAATTAGGCAAGTTCTTTTTTTTCTCCCCCTCCTGGCCTTGTTCCGTCCGGGGAGGGACATGACGATTGTTTCGAGGGCGAGCCGCCGAACGGCAGAGGAGAAAATGTCACACTGCGCCTTTAAATGCTGAAGCGAACACATTGAGAACTTCCTGAGTGTGACACCCCCCTTCCTCCGCTCTGATTGGCAGAGGCCCCCTCCCTCTCTGTGTGCTCATTGGCTGCCAGTATCCAAGGGCTGGGCGGCGAGGTCTCTATAAATAAACCCTGGTAGCTTGTGCTGTATCAGCAACCCTTCCCACAATGCTGTTCTCACCCTCCCTCCCTCCCTCTCTCTGCCTGTTACCTCTTTCCCTCTCAGTCTCAGTGATCTGGCCAAAGCACTCACATAAATGTTGGCTCTAATGGGGGAGTATTAATAAAACATAATAGGTAAGGGCACACACTCATCTATAGAGACACAGGTGCCTGAACGGGATTTATTGTCACTTATGCAAGTGTCAAATCGCAGTAGTTAAATATATCAAGTGGTGTCTGAGGCAATCATTTGCGGCAATTAACCACGCACAGACCATGAGGTAGACCCCCCCCTCCTCCTCCAACACCAGCACCACTTCAGCCCCCCACCACCACCACCCCCCAACTCTTCCCCCCTCCCACCCCACAGCTGACCAAATACAGCTGCCAGCTGCCAATCAGGGTGTCACCATGGCAACAGACCAGCCTACTCCCTGTCTCTAAGGAACAGGAAGGGTGCTGATGGGGATGGTAGGGGAGGTGTGGGTGGTGGTGGTGGTGGTGGGGTTGGGGTTGGGAGGGTACGGAACAGCTGAACACCCCCACCCACCCTTCTCTTCTCCCCGCCCACCCGCTCATGTCCGTGTCGACCCCTATCTTATTCCCTGTTAGGGTAATGGGAGCAGCGGTGCCACTGAGCCAAAGTTGGACACACGACTGGGGGTGGGAGGAGTGGGGCTCAGGAAGAGAATGAGCGAAAAACAGAGGTGGGGGGAGTCAGAGACAGAGAGAGGAAGAATGACCCGAGAAGGATAAGCATGTGACACACCAACAGGACCGAGGGGACAAAAAAGGAACAATTTAGCCACCAGAGTTTATGTTTTATTATTTGGCAACCCTGTAGCACACCTCACTGCAGACGTCACCAACTACTCCATTATTTCCAACACCAGGCTAAATAGGTTTCGATGTAAGGCATGACATCTTCCCAAAGGAGACGCTTAACAACTTTACAACTAAGTACGGTCTCTAACTTCCTCGTCCAACATGGGGAAAAACACCATCCAGAGCGAACTTGCCAACGTGTCACAGCTCACCTGGATCTGTGAACCATGTTGACACCAACAATGTGTTCTGGCACACTTAAAGGTGAAGGTTAATGCTAACACATTAACACAGAATAACTGACTGCTAACACGAGTATATAGGAGCTTTCGTGCAAGATGCAGTACATAGCTATGAACATTCAATACGAAGGCTGTGTACCCAGGGGTGTGTGTGTGTGTGTGTGTGTGTGTGTGTGTGAGAAAGTGACTGGTGTCTGCAGTCTGGTCTAGGTGACTGCACGTCACAGGGGAGCAGTCACACTCCTGCTCTGCCCTCTAAAACCCACCACACTGAGAGACAGGCACAGCTGAGACAACCACACCACAGTGTGCTGTATGCCTGTGTGTGCGTGTGTGCGTGTGTGCGTGCGTGCGTGTGTGTGTGTGTGTCTGCCTGTGTGTGTGTCTGCCTGTGTGTGTGTGTGTGTGTGTGTGTGTGTGTGTGTGTGTGTGTGTGCGCGTGGGGCAGGTCAGTGGAAACTAGAGCACACAATAAATAACTGCGGTTCCAATCTGTGGAGAATCCCCTTTCTGTCCTTCCCTCACTGTTTGCAGAGTAGCAGCGCTCCTCGCTCAGACCTTCAGACCATCCTTAAATCACAGCACACGTCCTCCCCGCGTCTGCTACCTGCCTGCCAATCAGGGGGGCTTCGCTCTGGAGGGCTTTGAGGCAGTACTGTTACACACAGCCTGGCAGCACTGAAGCGGTCTGGTCCAACACCTGAAATATTCCGCCGGGACATTCCTGTCCCACCCAACACTGCCCTACGCTCCCCATCACAGCAACCCCATGACCCCCAGTCTCCCAAACATGCCAGTGGACTAGTCGATGGAGGGGAGGGGTGGAGTGGTGGGCAAATCTAATGTTTGTGTGTAACCGTGGCGATTTTGCATCACTTCCTCTGGCCTGGCTACTGCACTGGTGCCCAAAGGCGGCACGCTTTTATTCTATTTCCTCTGGACCACCCACATGCTGCCTCTGTGTGTGTGTGTGTGTGTGTGTGTGTGTGTGTGTGTGTGTGTGTGTGTGTGTGTGTGTGTGTGTGTATTTGTGTTTGTGTGTTTGTGTGTGTGTGTGTGTGTGTGTTTGTGTGTGTGTATGCATTGCCTCATTCCCTGCTCATGTCTATGTCTGAGTCAGAAGTGAGGAAGAGGAGGACAGATTATTCATATGAGGATAAATGAAGTTTCTAGTGCTCGTGATGCTGCAGCCTCCAACCCTCCCCCTCTCACACGCACCCGTTTACAGAGAGCTCTCCATCCTCCAAGTTTGAACTAGCAACTAGCAACTCAAGAGGCAGCACATGCCCCCTTCTCTCATCCAATAGGAATCCAGAGCACTGGAATAACCACCAATGAGCTCGCAGCTTTAGGAATACAGGAATCCAGAGTTTGAGTCACTGAAGTTTTTTTTCTTTTTTTCTCTTTTCTCTCTCTCGCTCGCTCACTCACTCACTCACTCACTCTTTCTCCCTCTCCTTCCACAGCTCACAGAAGACGTGGCTTCTGTTCTGTCTGACGTCTGCCTGCCTACCCAGTGCGTGATAACCCCAGCCCTGTTATGAACTTTAAACAGCCCCCCACTACCCCCCCCACCCCCACCCTACCCCACCCCAAGCTGAGTCAGACTCCTGGCTATTAATAAAGAGCCATCTGGGTGGACAGCTCAAACAGTGACACTGGTAAATTGAGAGCTTGCACAGGACATAAAAATAAAATAAACCCCCCCTAACAAAAATCAAAAGGCTGGGGCTAAGGAGGGGCACCAGCAAGGGGGGGCAATTACTGAAAGAAAACAGTTTGGTTAAACTGATGGGAGGCACTCAATCCAGGTGACACGTTCTTGAGCTACACTTGTTTAACTGACTTAACCACCACAAGGTTGGAGGACATTTGGCCAACTTTGAGAGGCATATATTATTAAAAGGTTAAACCGAATGTGAGCTATCTTTTTGCTGCTGAAGCAGAGGCATCAGCTAGTGCTTGCATGGACAAAAGCCCCCCTCCTGTGACAAGCGAGTGGGGACTGCTAGAACTCAGAGCAGCTTAAGTAAGGAAAATGTTTAAGTTTAACTTAAACTTGAATCCTACAGTGAGGGCAACTTCACTGGTTTACCCGACTGGAACCTGTCATGGTAAGTCGCACCAGCTGTTTGTTTAGTTGCGTTTTTCAAGGGTCAGGCTGTACCCGGACACACCCACACTATCCACATTTACCTGACCGCCAGCTCAGCCACTCATGCAACATTTACTTCTTAGCTACTGAGCACAAATATAAAAAGAAAAGAAAAAACAGATGGCGAAAAGAAGGCACCAGAAAGAGCGTATGTGCTCATCGCACAAAGCGGGAGCTGCACCTAAAGGGCAAAAGGCCATCATGGCCGGCACACACCCAGACCAGCCCCGTCTCACATCCACCGTCTCCTGTCAGAGTCTCGAGTCCGAGAGGTGAGCCCGTGTCCCCACAGGGCCAGAGGTGGCATGATGCAGTCACAGATATAAACTATACTTGAGGGTCTACTCCCTACTCTTACTCTCCTCAGCAGCACAACGACAGAGGGGGGGGGGGGGGGGGGGGGGGGGGGGGGGAGAGAGAATAACAAGAGAGTGACAGAGAGAGAAAAAGAGAATGTGTTGAAGAGAGACAGAAGGGGATTTTGAAAAAGAGCGAGATTAAGATGACTTATATGAGAACAAGGAAAGAGAGGAAAAAGAGAGAGAGAGAGAGAGAGAAAGAAAGACTTGCTAAATGTTTAATGTGCTTTCCGTGATGGAACCGGCTGTGTCAGCGTGGATACCGTGAGGAATACACACTGGGGAGGGTTGGGGGGGTAGGTAGGGGGGGTAACAGTGCGGGGAGGGGTACTGGTGGGGGGTTTGTTTGTCTGCCAAAAGATGTAGGACAGCTAGGGCCTGGACTTGCCCTCTAGTCACGCAGGTGCTCCACTCGCACTCCGCTGACGAATAAAACCTTTTTGTCCCAACCATCCCAAAGAGTCCCAAACATGGACGAGGGGAGACGTGCACAGGTGTGATGGGCCCCGGACAACACCACTGGTGCCAGAAGGGCATTGGATTGCACGGAAATTGGCAGTGGAGTCCGAGCAGCATCGGGGACTGCTGTAATGCCACATCAGGGAGATACTCTGCTGGAGTTTTTTTGGTTACTTGAGTTCGACCACAGTGACAGATTGTGTGTCCTGTGGACTCATTCACCCCGTCCCACCCTAGCCAGGTCAAAATAAATTCTCACAGTGAAGTAACTCAAAGTAATCTAACAACAAGAGGCACCAGTAACCGACACTATACGAAATACCACCTTCAGAGTTGAAACGGGCATAAGCGTTTGACTGGGCAAAACCTGAAATCAAACATTAACATAAATTATGCCGGTGAACCCGTAGAACTCACACAAGAAACTTTGTGTTTCAACTCTAGACTATAAATTGGTGCAGGAAATAAACAACTTCAAAGGAAGGGGGAGGGAGAGGGGCAAAGGTTAGAGAGTGTGTTTGTGGCCATCTGTTTGTGAGAGTGTATGCAATGCATGTGTCACACACAGTCCAAACTCCGCTAACATTACAGGAAACCCATTTTTACCATTGTGTGTCTTTTTTTATTTAAAATAATGCCTCAAAGTACTCATTTAAATCCCCCTGAACAGAAGACTCACGGGTTTCTCGTATTCTTAGTAATGTAGTAAGTAATGCTTTGTCTCAACTTGAGTTGTCTCAACAGGAGTTTGTTACAGCTGAACAGAGAGAAAAAAGGAGGGAGAGAGGGAAAGAGAAAGAAGGGAGAATGGAAGGGAGGGGGAGAGCACAGGGCAACACGTTGTGCACCGAGTCCATAACTTGCATAGTGCCTTTCACTCTGGGGGTATATTTATCTTTAAGACAGTAACTCAGGGCTCCAAAAGTCAGCTACGTCCACATTGCTCCGGCGGAGCGACCTCGCTGAGATGACTAAAATAGACAGCAGGAAAAAAAGTTGGTTGGAGACACGGATATAAATAACTTAATTTAATAATGAATGAGGAAAATAGCTGGAAAGCTACCCAGTTATCTAGGTATGAGAACAACTTGCACCAAGCCACCTTCCTAACCTCATCAAGCACCCCACCCTCCCTGAAGCCCATGTCTTGTCCAGGACCTATTACTGAATGAATGCTTTGATTTATTACACCTAAACTGCTATGACAAGGAAGGGAGGTGACAGTGGCCTGCTCAACTCCATGTCCTGAGCTGCGTTGGGCATAAGCCCCCCAAACAGAGGTTGCGATATTGGAGAGGCGTCGTCCTTGCGTGCAGGGGCAACAGTGAGAGCCTTGGTACTTGAGTACAGTGTCCTCCAATGTCATCCGTGGAGATCGAATGAAAAAGTTTTGTCTTGACAAAACCAATGTATATGGCCTTTAGGCTACATTCCTGAATGACAACTCAAAACAGTAGCTATGAATTTTACATATCTGTATTTTTTTTTTTTTTTCCATTTTGTGAAGTGACCCAGATCTCCTATCCTCGGCTAGAGTCGGAGGCTCGGATAGGTTGGGCTGTAAGCAGGGCGGAACCTTCCACAATCCAATTTAAAGCTTTGGTTGAGGTGGAAAGAGAGGGAGTGGAGAGTGGCTGCTAGAGCCACTGGTTATGGTAACCAGTATTCATCCGTGTCTCAACCACCCTCAGATGAGGAAATCCTGACCAAATCAACAGGTGTCCTAAAACTTGAGAAATAGTTATTAGGTAGAGTTATTAGAGCAATACTGTGAGGCTTATTTAGCCAAGACAACATATTCCCTCTTCCTCTCTCTTACATGGAATGACCGATGATGATTTATAATCGGCTGAGTCGTAGAATGAAACTTCAGACCTTGGTTCACATTGCAGGTGTTATGACAGGTTACCTGTTCTGTTGCTGTTGTACTGATAATGTCAACCTACAGAAGCAATAAATTGCTTGTTTGGAAACTTTCTTGTAATGGGCCAATTAAGTAATTATATCTTAACTGCATTACGCGGCTTAGCAATTGACGGATAATTGAATCCTTTAATTCAAATGCTTGGGCAGAACAAGAATGAGCTTCTTTCCAAAACAAGTTAAGTCATATCTAAAAAGGGTAAACGCCTGGGTGTTCATGGAAGAAAAACTTGACTTTCTCCTATCCAAAACATTCATTTCCATTTCGTTGCTTTTAACAAACCACCAAGTTTCACCCCCCCCCCCCCGAATGTCTTTGAAATACTTCAAACAACATGTTTCCCCATCAAGCCTTCATATTCAGTTTCTTAATTCTTACTTGATGCCCACTGCAGCGATCTAGATGCCATTGTTATTGCATAACAGCATTTTGCCGCTCTATTACAACAGGTCCAGAATCCTAGTCACTTCAACAAAATGAATTCAATTGCCCTTCATTTGTAATGTGCTGGAATTCCGACGGTACAAACCGTTCTCTGTGCCTGCTTGCTGCATTATAGCAACCCTGAACTGCGGTGCATCCTCCTAGACCAAACCTTGCTCATATTCCATAGCAACAGCACCATGCACATATACGCATACGAGATGTGCATGATTCCGAGTCCTACGATCACTCAGCTGTGCCTGGATGTCTTTATTCCCACAATTGTTTGCAGCTAGTGGTGTTCAGGACAATGGTGGGAAAGGGAGCGGTAGTTGAAGGTGGTCTCAGAACCCATGCGAAAGAATCCACCCATGCATGTCCAAAGTGTGCATGAAATTGCCTCTGGGGTGTGCTAAACCTTTGTTTGAGACCACCCGGACCATCATCCAATACCAGAGCTACTTGAGGTGTCTCAACAACAACAAAATCTCATGCAGATTACTTAGAAAAGCTTTCATAAATGGTTCACTTATCACTTCCTGTACCCAAAGAAACACACGGATGAGGCTACAGACTCAACCGCCTTTCGCGATCATCTCTGAACCGCAGAACTTCTCATCAAAGTGTCATATTTAGTTAAAAATGAATCCTACAAACTGATTCCGATGAAAGCATGTAAATACGAGCAATGTTTTTAACGTCAACCTACGCCGCTACGTTCACTTCCGATGAAACGTAAGCATTGTTACTGTAGGTCTTCCCCCTGATTCATTCATCCGCCTCTTCTCTCGTTGTGACGTCATTACTGTAATACTGTGTTTTTTTTCCTGCAACTATGACAGCACACGCTTTTGTTGTTGTTCGTTGGTTCAGGAGAGGATGAGCAGTGAGATCACCACTCATGCACAGGCAACATGCACTAAAACAAGCCAATGAACATGCTATCAAGTCAGACAGCACAAGCGCTTTAAGGTGAAGTCAGTTACATCACCGAAACATCATTTAAATATGAAAATATGAGGTAGAGCTGTATCAAAACAAGTTATAGTTTGCACAAATGAGGCTTAGGCTGCAATTCCTCTGACATTGTAAATGCTGCTTGAACAGAGGACAGCAACATACCCTTAGATTTAAAAAAAAGTTATCTGGGCCGTACCACACCATGGGATCGTAAGATCTGTGGCTCAACAACACTGTCAGCATAACAGACATAACGCATCTCAGAATCATTCATCCTGACATTCAACAGGTGCAAAAGGGGAGGGGGGGGGGCAGGGGGGCAGGTTGTTACTGGGAAACCCACTGTCCCTCTGTCAAGACTGTATTGAACAGATAAACTTACAAATTATGTAATGAAGTCTGAGATCAGTTAAACCACCCACTTACAGCAAGCACAATTAAATGTCACCTTAAACAGCATTTTAGGTGTGTGTGTGTGTTCTGTTTACGATGCGTGCAGAGACAGAGAAACAGAGATGACACTAACTTCTTGTAGGCTTCCGTAGCAGGTGTGACTGGGGTATGTAGCGATTCTGATCTGGGTTGCCAATCCAGGTTTCGGTCGGCAAATTTGCGACCATTCTGTTAGAAGGCTGCGGCTTCTCCTCCACTGACGAAGTGATCACCATCGGGAACGCTTATGTGGGGCCGTGGTATCCCAGGAATCGAGTCAATCAAGTTTATAGGTGTGTGGATCCCGATAAATTACTTTGGAGAGAGTTGTGGACACATCAAGTATCAAGTAATCCTTGCCAAATAAATCTTCAGAAGTTCTTCGATCCAGCACTGTACATCCAACAGCAATAAAACTCAAGTTTGAACCGTAAAAGGCAGGTATACATAGGGATCTCACTTGGGTTTACCACAAAATATTCTTCAATTACTAATGAAATCCTGAAGCGACAGAGACAGAAGGAGCTGATGAACGAAAAGGCACCGTTAACTTGTTTCCAAACAGATTCACTTCTGTCAATACTTTTCCCTTTATTACTACGTTTCTCTAAGGCAATGACTTGGGTTTCAGGCAACAATGCTCACTTTAGACGTAAAAATATATTTACTTAAACTATGTATTTGCTATATAATTTATATATATATATATATATTTCTCTGCTCTTTCTATTAAGATATATATGTATATTTATATTTGTATATATTTCTTCTCTGCTCTATGTTGATATTATTTGGTTACAAAAGGTATCTACTTCACAGCTACAGTTGTTTCACAAGTCCCATTAGAATAGGAAAAAAAAGTTTCTCTGCAGCTCAAGATAAAAAAAAAATTAAAAAAAAAGTATGTTTCAATGGTAGACAGGTGAAAACCTTGTTGGGCCAGGACCCCCACTTAAATTTTCCAGTCAGGATGATTCGGCAGCTGACAAGGGAACCGGAGCTAAACCTGGAAGTGTTGGTAGGCTGGGGGTAGGGGGTGGGGGGTCTCAATTTCCAACACCATTTACCCCATCACTCTCACTAAAAATAGCAGTGGCTTCTTATATTCCGTCTAGGTTACCTACGGTGAACTAATCAGTCACAATAAAGCAGGTAGGTGACAACAAACGTAAAACATTGGCCGATTTCCTCTCCTTCAACAGGAAAACCAGTTGGTTAATCTTAGTCAGAGGATACAATTCAAGGGGGAAAGCTGAACACCAGAAAAATAACAGATATTTATATACTGTATATTATGTATTTATAAAACCTAAACGTTGATTTTAGTCTTCCCTGCTAGACACAGAGCAACAAAAATGCACCCTTCCCCCTTTCACGGAACTAACGCTAGCAAAGTCCGCAGATGTCAAATGGTGACCTTATGTGCTGGCAGGTCGAAGGAGGGGGGTGAAAGGGGGCACGAGGCTCAAAACAGCATAAAGCTCGTGAATAATGTTGAAGGAAGAGGAAACAAACACGTGCATGCAAAGACCACACAAAGTAACGAAACGAAGCAAAGTGCGGAGGTGCGACCGATGTCACAGGCACAACATTAACGACTGCTTTCAAAAAAAAAAAAAATCTTGATGTCTTTCGTGAGAGCTTTCCCAAAATCTCAGCGACACGGATGAAGACAATTCCTAATGACGAGGCTCACGATCAAAGCCAACGTTTGTTTTCTTCGTAACAGGTCCTCAAAACAATAACAAAAATGAACCCTGTTGTTTCAGCTTCACCAAAAGCTGTATTATGTAGACGCAGTGCTCTTGAATATCATGGGAAATCCACACGGTCCACGGGTCCCCAGGTTTCCTTTAGCGAGAAAGTAATGACAGCTCACTTCACAACAACAATGCAAGTAACTGTCCTTATTCCCGTTAATGCATTCCCCAACAATAACACGATCGGCCACAGTTAATAAAAACAAGCGTTATCTTGCGTAGTCAGATTTGTACCTCAAGATTTCTTCACGGAGCCGAGCTACTTAATGTCGGGATCAACAAAAACTACAAAGATTTTTTCCTGTGTTGTTACTTCCATCCTGCCTGATCGTCTGAAGCTTCCGCGTAGGGCTCCGTTGCCAGTCGCTATCCTCTTGTGTGTCTACTTGACTTTGCGAGCACTACAGTCGCCGTGTTTTAGTTTTTCACTCTTAAGAATCTTCCCGCAAGAATTTTGTCCGAGAATATTTCCGACTCGGGCTGGTTTAAGTCATATTCGCCCCTTTCCGTTATTACTCCCTGTTGACTAGCCTCTCTGTCCGGCTCCGGATCCACACCCTGCAATGAGGATTGTTCCAACAGCTATTGAAGCGCGGGGGGTGGAAAGGGGGACATCTGAGATATGCTCCTGACAGGAGCTCGGTTGACGCAGCTCTTCGCGCATAAATGTTTTAACACCCAAAGAAGCGGAGCTACTGGGAGAGTCATGGAACAGCTATAGGGAAGATGACGCACACTTTTATCAAACACATTTCCCAAATTGTTCTATGCAAGACACAAGTGGTTGATCAGGTCAACCCAAACATATTTTGGCTTCCCCCTTACCCTACGTAGTTGCGCCAACAAGCCGGTTCTCTCCATTTATAGTTACTCCGCAGATATATATATATACTGTACCACACACACACACATATACACATATATATATATTTAGATAGATCGAGCGTGGCCACCCTTAAATGCACGATCGAAGAGAAAAAAGATCCAATAAAGAATGCAATTTTGACTATTGACTGATGATAAGGGGAACCTTAGATTATAGGCTAATTTTCTGATATCTGATGGATTCAGTCAGGCGTGAAGAGCTCCAATTCGCATCTGATTCATATTCTGTTCGTTTTACAATAGGTGTATGCTAAATAACTGTTTTAAAAGATTGCAAGTGTATATTCTAAATCTCTGTGCATGGCTCTTGAATACATTTTTTTATATGTTCTGAAGTGATGGTTTAATTTAATCAAGTGCCCTTAAAGTTTATTGCAACTTTTCTGTGCTAAAGCGCGCACACAGACCTTCTTATTCGCCGAGTTCTCCTTCTCCTACTCCCTCCCTCCCCCTAAAGCGCGTTCACCGACATCTCATTCTCCACCCCCTAGTGCGCGTTCGTAGGTTCTGTTGCTATCCGACGCCACGGCAGCTTGTGCGCTATTGGTCAGACGAGGTCCTCTCCATTGCTTGAATTGGTCAAGTGCGGTATGTGGGCGGAGAAAGATGAAGCGGCTGCCCTGTCCCCCTAGCTCCTTGTTGTCTCCGAACGCAGCGTGGAGGCAGAATGATGTGCACGCGGAAATGGCAAAAGACTTCAGGTAGATTGATAGGGGAGGGGATAAAACAACAACGGAAGCAAATAAATAAATAAAAAATATACAAAAGCAGAAGAGGGCATACCCTTATCAAACGAAGGTTTGTTCTGCAATACAGACTCGGTCACCGAGTCCACCGAAACTTTTCACTGTCAACTTAGTTTTCACAACGTAACGATATGCTTCAAGCACAAATTTAGATCAAGATTCAATACATATACGTCACATGCGTGACTGTACAATCAGAACTTAAAACGTGCAGTATCGAACTTTCAACTTGAACTAGGCTTTAATGCAATAGCAGAACTGCCTGCAGATGTAGGCCTGCATATTATATTGGTAAAGGAATATATTCCCAAACATACATTGCTTTGCTGGATAGCCCCTATAGATAAACTACATCCTAGGGGTTTAGAAATGTTCTATGTAACCGCCCAAAATCAGAGGTCAATATAATGGACTTTGGAAATGCATCTGCCATACTCAAGACAAGTTGTTAAAGCAACCAAAATGAATCTGAAGTGTTAATAAAGCACAGCTGTATTAACCCAGAAATGTATTACATCATGGCACCCCCTGGAGTGAACTGTGATGCAGCTATACATTAGACAGAACTTTTCATCAACACATAAATTAAAATAAAGGTGATTTAAAACTTTAACTTAAACATATCCTTGTCTCAAGATATCCGAGTATCAAGGATAGTTAAGTAATAAACTGTAATAATCTGACACTCGTCTTTTGGAATGTTCGAGAATAATTCGTGTTGACATGCGTGGAGCACCGGCAGCATTGCCTGCTCATGAAAACTGCGTGTTCATAACAGTATTCAACTTGGTCTTCATCTATTTACCCCCATGAAAGTGTAGCAACTTGAGAAATAGGAGAAGTACAAAACGAGGTTAACCATGCCGTCATTCATCCACGGTAGCCAATTTCTGTGCGTGTCCCCCCAGAGTGAAAAAAATCATAATGGCTCTACCTCATCTAAGCTTGTTTGGTGGACAACGACTTATTAGCATTTGCTATGAAATATTTCGCAGCTTTTACGTCCAGAAATGATACACACTGAACCAGTATTACGTATTTCTGCTTTATAGGTCAAAGTTCATTCTACATTGATAGAAGTTTAGTGAGGAGGGGGATGGTCACACCCGATTCGCAGTGCATGGGCTTCAGGCTGAGCATAGGAAACAAACATTCATGTAACACTTAACTGATATATAAAATCACACCCACCTCTGACCTCTAAAGACACTACATAATTTCACAAATCTTGCTTAAATTACTCAAGAGTTTTATATCCATAATCATTGCGTTTAAAGGCTCGTACATGAAGAAAAGCACTGGCTCACGCACTGAATTCGAAATAATTAGGTTAATTTTATTTAAATCAAATTAACTTTGTTGAACTATTAGGTTTAACATTTTAAAGTTCTCACTCTCTTTCAAAGCCAAACTACAGCGCGCATCCCTTTTACAGAGGTATTGCAGCTCTCATGTCTTTGCACGATTTAGATTTTATACATACAAATGTACAGATAAATGTTTAAATGTATATGTGAACTGACTCTCGAGAGGGAATGTGACTCGGTTCCAATAAATCACGTTTGCAAAGCTCCCAGACACCCGAGATTAAAAACGCAAGGCGAAGATTCCGGGACTCACGTGCCTTGCAGCAAAATTCCACCCGGCAACTACACACTGTACCATGGTAACAGCCCTGCCATTGGTCCCGGGTGCGTTTTGAAATGACCAATGGGAGGGCCGGCAGCGGGTGATGCGTGTTGCTAGGTAAACATGATGCAGTGGGAAGATACGGTAGTCGAACTCCACTGAAGAAGCTAGCGAGCGCAAAAGGAACGGCGGGGTAACACAGCAGCGAATTACAATTACACTGCGGGGAGGTTGCCGGGGTTGTGTTTCAGCTCTGCAAAAACTGATTTTTTTTTTTAAAGTGAACACGGTGGAGCTAGATATCTCTCCGTTCGCCCACATCTATGCAAGGAGACAAAAATGATTTCCCCCTAAAAGCAGACCATGCATCGGGGTTTATTGAGGGCAAATCATATGCTTTTCTCTGCTGTATTTTCAGCCTCCTTATCTACAGGCAGAAAGTCCAAATATATAGCATAGCTCACTGTTCTCTGCCGGAACCCCTTCTGTTTACAACTATATAAGGTTACATGGTGGTGCTTTGAGCCCTCGTCCCCAAAATATCAAAAATAGACAACTAAACTGTTATTTCCCCACCAACTCATTCTTTACTGGTAGACCAGATGTGGAATGACAACATGCAGAACATGAACTTAAGTTAGCAAACAGGTGGACAGTTCAGCAAAAGGTCAAGTTTTCCCAAACATATACTTCCCAACACTGTCAGCAGGGGACTCGTTAATTTTCGATGTCTCACTTGGTAACAGCCTGAAATAGGGAACCGGCATCCAGGTTAAGACCGCAATGAAAAAAAAATCTAACCTTAAAAAGAATTATGAACAAAAAGTATGATTTCCCAAGTGAAAAGAAAACCTCCATAACTTTAATAACTAATTTGCCCAGCACTCAATTGTTTAACCCTCCAGAGCCTGTATCTTGGGTTAATGCTTATTAAATACTCCAACAATCTAGCTACTTTTTCAGGTGGCAGATAATGTGCTAAACAATATAAGGGAAAACAAACAAAAAACAAGAGTCCATTAAAAACACATATGCTGTAACACGTTCCAGGAGCCACACCTACTAACCACGTGCCACCCAGAAAAGATCAGTTGTATTTCTCGGCAGAGGCTATATATTGTCTGGCAAAGTTTGAAGTTACATGTGACAAAAATGGACCAATGTTGCTAGTGCCATGGAAGTTCTGCCAAGAAACTCAAGCGCTGGACGAGTCAAGTTTAACCTGACACAAGTTGGAGGTTTCATCCAAGAATAGGTTGCAGGGGCGTCCCAAGAAAGGACAGTGGATATGGACCTTCAGGGGACCTAATGTACAGGGCATGTCAATGGCACACATAAACAGGCACTTGTCCAATGTCCAGTGACATGATCCACGCACCAAAGAGGAAAATACATATGGACTCTGCTAAGGTGGAAGACATAAATGGCCACCGCTTATAAGTGTGTTTATGTGAGACCATGTTTACTAAAAAACTTTTTTGTAAAAGTTCACGGACAGTTACAAACTGCTCAGTGATACTGAAAGGGGCAGGAAAACAATGTTCTGTATTCTGACAGAAGTGCAGAGTCAAATTCAGAATTTAAAGCAAATCCTTCAATTGCATTAATAATATCGTGATTGTACACATTTACCATAAGCTATACAACAGCTCACTGAGGCAAGTAACTGCCAGGGTCACCACCACCACACCACAGATTAACCTTCATCGCAAGCTTCACTGGGTCAAACACACCGAAATCTTTATATGCCACTAAATGTAGGAGTATGTGACTCTTATATAGTCGGGAATGCAGGCGTGTGCGTGTGTGTGTGCACGATTGTAAGAGAAAGAGCTTGCGCATCAGCCCACACGTGTCAGTGTTCTTATGTCTAACCCTTTCATGGACAGAGACACAGGAGAATCCCCACTGTTAATCCCTGATGAGGCTTTCCCTCCTCATCCCGACACACCCCACCACCCCCAGTGTGACCCTTCACCTGAAAAGTACACATCTTCTCCATGAGACAGACAGCATAGGAGTGAGTAGGGTCTGCTGGCATCCTGACAGCATCTGAGAAACTGGTACTGCCCCTTACCTGATTATTTACCTTCCCCACAGACCCTTTCCATTACACACACACACACACACACACACACGTGTTGCAGTTTCAAACACTTGGCTATACCATGGCACTGTCCACAATAGAGGGATTAAGGTTTATTCAGGGGTCAGGAGGAGTGCGAGATCAGGTGACTCTTGGGACTGTTCCCACCAAGTGACAATTGGGCAAGTCCAGGCCATGAAGTAGCAGCTGAAGGTCTTCCTAAAGAGCAATGTAACAGTAACAGTGCAAAGTACGGCATACAAATCATACATGCAACACTTATACCTCCAAGTCGCTCTTCCTCTCTAGACATATGTAAGTGAGTCACATTTGCAGTACTCTCTCCATATAGGGAATACATCTCTTTACAGCAGTTATAAATGTGTATATACTATGTGTTATTGATATTTGTGTATGTATTCCCTCACTGTTTCACGTTTCTATAGGCCTAACACACAACACAATCACAGCAGAGGCAGTAAGAGTGGATTTAATGAGCGTGGCACTAGATTACCAGGGTGTGACGTGGGCCAAAGGTTGTGATAATTGAAGACTGTGTGGTTGTCTCTTTCTCTGCTGCCCCCAGTGGTCAAATAAGTGAATTACATGAAGCCAAAGTGCAGGAGCATGAGGCGAGCTGGCAACTGGATCAAACTAACTGTGAGCCAGTGTGTTTGAGGTACACTGTAGGTTAGCAGCTCTGGGCTGGATGCCAATATAGGTATTTGAGGAAGAAGATCTGACCCTGAGCTAAATAACTGGAAATTAAATACAATGATAAACTTTTCCCCATCACTTTTGAGGTCTGAGGTGGGAGATCCTTCGAAGTCATAACTTGTACATCACTACTTCCTTCACCACTTCACATTGCTATGAGGGAAAGCTAACAACATCGGAAGAACTGTCCTGTTGCTCTGAATGAGTATGGGATCAGGCATGAAAAAAAAAAAAAGCCATTACTGAAGCATTTCCATCACGAGAGTAACATGACCACTAGGATAATTGCAGAACAAGCATATCTATGTAAAATACACAGAGTGACATTCATTTCATAATATGCTTTTTCAGGGCTTCTTTAAACTATTTTCAAACATGGTTAGTGGAATATTTCCAACGGGCAAAAAGTTCCCCTCTACCACAAGAATGCTGGAATACTGAGATTCTGAATGACACCTGTTGAAACAGAGTTTCAGTATGCCTTTACGTTTTAAATAATGAATCAGAGTATAAAACGAACAAACTCCCACTGCACAAATTAGAGGTGCAGTCCTCGATTCTTATCTCTCTCCTCCTCCCCCCCTGTATCCTATGATCCACACTAGCCTATGTGTAACAGTACACATACCTTGCAATGATGACCACGTCAGTTAATGTAAAGAAATCATTCCACCACGTCTGCCACAGACAGCAGTAAATCTAAAACATTGTCTTACAGATACCAGCAACACATATCATATAATATATAAATCCGTTGGATCTTGCTAGTCAGCATGTTAGATTGATAATATTTTAAACATATTTTACCGCAATTTGTCGTCACATCAGTGAATGAACACACAACTTTAAACTTAGCTTAACGCTAGAGTCTAGTTGCTAATATTTCCTGCAGTGTGCGCATTGTATTTGGCTGATCAGCCAAATACAATGCGCAGTTCTTTCTATAGATTTTACATGTGTTTACTACAGATAGGCCTCCTTATGAATTTCTGTTTCCTTGTGGTATGGATAATTATATCCATGTGATATAAGAGCCAGCTGTTTTTGTGTGATATTCTTGTTATATAGGAGACATGTTTTTATTTTATGTGTATGTAGTGAGTCAGAGTTTTTTTATGAAGAAAAAACATGAAGGTCAAGATGCATCGTGATGCATCGAGAATCGTTTCATAGTCAAATCGTGAAGATTCACACCTTTACATATAACTTACACACATTTTTTCCCCCATTGTTCAGTTCATTGCTTATTGGATGCATTTGGTATTGATCTGAATTTTATTAATTGGAGGCACATGAGTTAAACAGGCTGAGGTAGATAAATGATAAGAGAGGAGAGAGTGGTGGTCGTGGTGGCGGTCAGAATAGTGTTGTGGAGTAATGGTCATATACAAACCTGGTCAATAGTAGTTACACATCATCACGCTGAGCGGATAATTACCTTGTAGACCAAGACCAAGGCTTTATGCCCTTGCAATGGAAAAGAAAAGAAAAACTACATCTACATACATTGCAGTTGTCAATTAAGGGACTCTAAGGGAAGTTCCCACTGAAGAACAGTGAATGCAGATTAATAATACATCGAGTATAACTTGAATTTACAATTTCAAATGGTATAACAAAGATTATCTCTGATCATTTTTTTTTTCATTGACATATACACAGCAGTGATGTGGTAACATGTATAATGCAATTAACAGGAGATGATAATTAAAGTTATTCTAGTAAATTGGGTAACTTTCACCAACAAAGTCAAGGTCAGTAGAGTAGAGGCAATTGGACAGTATGACAACACTGGATCAGTCTGAGGAACGATTCTGGAGAATGTCCTGAAACTGACAATGTTGTTGGATGGACCCTGAGCTCTGGTCTGTACAACCACAGTCTTGTGAGCCCTAATGTGCAAGCTACTGAAACCCAGGGAAAGGTCCTCTCACAGAATTAAGATGCACATTAGCATCCCCACCACCAAACACGGCAGCAGCACCAACTGACAGTTGCACAGTTGCCTCCCAGGACTTTCCCCATCTTTCAGCGACACTCTTTCCTCTGATTTTGCTACAAACTCAGCGTTTCTCTCCTTGTCACTCAAGTCTCATCAGAGTCTGTTCTCCTTCTCTTTTCCTCAGTCACTCTTACCTACCTATTCCTCCTATACTGTGCATACGATGTGATTAAGCTTCTGTTAAGCCAGCCATAATCTCCAGGAGCTCTGGCTATTTAATTCTTGCTGTGCCAGCTTAGAGCTGCCATGGAAGCTGGCAAGGGTAGTGCGCAGGCATGCAGGTCCACACACAGGCGCGGTTTGGCTACTGCACCCGACAACGCACCAGATCAGTCGAAACTTCCCTTATAGACAAGAGGCCCTCAAACACACACACACACACACACACGCATTGCAGAATCATGAATACAACATTGTTATGGTCTTCAAGATATTGTGTCATGCATTGAGACACAGCTGAGTTACAGGGGTGTCTAGAAAGCAGGGGAACGAAGGCGCAGATACAGATGAGTGGAATGTCCGCCTGTGCACATGCAAACACACACACACATACAAGCACCGGCATCCGAGCAGAAAGACAGACAAGCAAGCTAATGAATTCATTTGACTGACACTTATAATCCAAAGCCACTTACAATTTGTGGAACCCATTTATGCAGTAAGGGTTTATCTAGGGCAATCCGGGTAAAGTGCTGGGCGTTGCCTGTGGGGTAAGCCAGCCGGCAGGGGGGGTCAACCCCCCCAATCCACCCCACCATCCACCACCATTACCAACATCCTACAACACTACCCCACCCCCATACCCTTGAGGCCAAAGATTTCCAACTAGAGGCTTCCTGGAGTTCCTAGGCAGAGACTCTTCCTCCAAACTATTTGGTTGGCATGACCAGCCTCTGTCACTCTCTGACCCCAAGATCAGTCTCATCAAGGGATCTACTGCCATCTACTCCAGACCACGGGTTACTGTAGAAGACCACGGGTTACTGTAGAAGACCACGGGTTACTGTAGAAGACCACGGGTTACTGTAAATGACCCGGGTTACTGTAGAAGACCCAGGTTACTGTAGAAGACCGGGGTTACTGTAAATGACTCGGGTTACTGTAGAAGACCCAGGTTACTGTAGAAGATCCGGGTTACTGTAAATGACTCGGGTTACTGTAGAAGACCCGGGTTACTGTAGAAGATCCCGAGCGTGGTCGCCTCCAGACCACGGGTTACTGTAGAGGACCCTGAGCGTGAATCTGAGCACGCATCAGTCTTTTGCGGATCTCCCCCCGGCTTTGCGCCTTTCCTAGGGGCCTGGTTCTGGTTCTGGTTCTGGCACAAACATGGCCGTCTGCCTTGCCTGGCCTCTCCCCTCCGCTTCTCTCCTCTCCTCTCTGTGCTTCTCCTCTCTTCCCCCAGAGCTGACCCACTTTCAGCTCCCTGTGAGGAGAGTGTGACCCAGCACTGTCCCCAATACAGATCCTATAGAGCGCCACACTGTTCCCATACAGCCCGTCAGCGCGACAAAGCTCACGGCTGTTCCTACAGCTGCTCAATACCATGGCTACATCATGCCACACTGCCACCGTAACCAAGGCCCTTCCCAGACTGTTGCTACGGGTCACTGGTGTTCCCCCAATACCATACACACAATTTGTCCAAAGTACTCTGCGAGACCACAACTTCCTATACACACGTTTTACATTTACTAAGAGTGAATATGTAAATAAATGCATAAAGACAAGAGAAATATTAAATGACGCTTCGTTTTAGCTGTTTCTATGCCTTTTGAAGTCACTAAAGTTGTAACATGAACCTTCATTTCAGTCCTTTCATCTCTCTCTGTTCTGCTCACGCCATCTTGAATCTCACAGCTGCCAGTCTTCCTAATGGCCACTACATACAAACCAGTGTAAAATAGGCTCGAATGCCACAGCTAGACTTTATAAAAAAGTTGCAAAGAATAGAGAAAGTAAAGTCAATTGGGGTGCAGACAGAGAGAGAAAGAGGCAGGGGCAAGACGGACGGAAACAGAGAAGGGGCGAAAGCTGCTATCATGCATCAGAGCTTTAGTTCTAAGTCCATGAACAAATGCATTCACCAAACTAAAGTCTAGTCTGATACCACCCTGACTAACAACATGCAGTGTTTCCAACCTCCTTTAGGATGACCTTTTCAGGGGACACAGTGCACAGGGAGCATTCAGTTCAGCCCAGCCAGGCTTGGCCGGGCTCAGCTCCAACAAGCAAGCCAAGTGATAGACCATCTATCAACATGAAAAAACCAAACCTCCATTACTAAAGGCACAGTCTGGTTAAACACAATTTAGCTGGCTACCGCTAACCAAATACAACTCGGAATCCGACTTAAGAATCCCGAGACACTTCTTCTCTAACAGGCACGCCACGGATCACAGAGGGCGAAGGCTAGCAGGTTAGCAGCACGTAGCCACAGACAGACAGGTAAGATTAGGGCAAAGGTCACCAGTCAAACAGATCAGGGCTGCAACAAATACAGACAGTACCTCAGGCTTACAAACTACGTTATGAACCCCAAAACAATCCTGGAGAGCAGTATCTTAACTGCGTCAATTACCGGCACGCGTCAATTATAGGACACTTTCAGCGTTGTCATGTTTACATTCACTCTCGTGAGTGACTATGGAAAGAAACGTAAGCTCCCAGAAAAATATGGCATTTAAGCTTTACTTTTGAAAAAAATGTACTCTGTAGAACTAATTTAAACTTGTGAAATAGTGTTGTACTTTTGCGTGTACCTTATAGTGTGGAACACTTAGCGGCGCAACGAATATTTCATTTCGTCTTAAAGTTGTACTGTCAGATTTATTCTCTCCAGATGAAGTTTGACTGTGATTTTAAACTGTCATTTCAAATGCTAAAAACAGCTAGCATGATGAATTGTAAGTACGGATGCTTACAGAGACCAAATCCGATTACTCTGGTCGTTTAGACCTATGTCAATATGAAAGGCACTTGTTGAGAAATTGGGCGGGAGAATAACGCGATTTGGTGAGGAAGGTCGCCTTACGTAGTTGCGTTTACAGTTTAACTTAAACAAAGTTGAATTAGATTAAAATGTTGTATTTCCACGAACAAAAGTACAATTACAATACCGTTATAATAAATGTCTTCATTTTTAATACATAACATACATAATCATGCCATGTTTGTTTTGTGCATGTTTAAGTGAATAGACTGCACCTACAACTGAATCAGGTCAAAGAAAGCCCACAAATAACCCAAATTAAACAAAAATAACACTAGTTAGATTAACATTTGCTTGTCAAAACATGTTGTGACAGTCATTTGTACAGAAATTAGACCGGTATATGTCAAAGGAAGAGGAAAGCATATTATTATCTCGAAAACCAACGCGGTAAGTGGAACAAAGTGGGAGTGTCCTATAATTGACGCAGGCGAAAACGTACTCATGTAACGTGTCACCGTAAACATTAATAGACATTTTTAGACATACGTTTTCTTGCGGTCTTAAACGAGTCGTACAAGTTAAAAAGGACAAATATCTCTCTCGAAAACCTTAAGTTTGGCTATCCTTATACATAACGTTAATCTATAAATAGACTTAGCATATCGATTTTTCAACAAACTGTCCGATAACTGACGCATCTACGCTAGGAAACATGCCTGTTCTGATAAAGCCCACCGTTAATAGGACATTGAGATATAAAATCTTAGAGCTTTTTATGGAGGAAATATAGATTAAAGGCGCAGTCCGTGATTCTAATTTCATGCCCTCTGTCAAATTCATCGCTCCTCTCGGCCCTCTACTTCAGGAGCACGAACTTTTTACAAAAACGAATCATGGACTGCATCTTTAATGAGCAGATCCTTCCATTGCAGGTTTGTGTCAAGGCTTCCTTCAGTGACGATGTAGGGTTTCAGAAATCTCCTGCCAACAACACATACAGACAATCACACTCTTATCTTGACATTTCATCTTGTCTTTTTCCTCCTGTCCTCCTTCCCTCTCCTTGTGTACCTCCTTCCATTAATCCTTTTCCTCCTTACTCAATCTTTCTCTATCCTACATTGTCTTCCTTCCCTCTTCCCTCATCCACAGACTACTCCTTGTCTACTCTCTCTCCCTCCATGTTCCTCCCTCTCTCTTTCTCTCTCTTGCTCTCTCTCTCTCTCTCTGCTGTGTTAAGCAGGTCAACGGGCAGGGCTGCTGAGAGGACGAAAAGCAGCACCAAGGAGAGCAACCATTCACTGCACACACACACACACACACACACACACACACGTGTACTGTACTCTCCTGCACATAGCTCTATGAACTCATACCCTCAAACCATACATTTCCTCTTCCCAAATGCCATGGGAATTAGCTCACAATGCAGGTGACAATATGCAATGAGAAGAGCCATATATACAAACCTGCTGTGTCTCTCTCCATCCGTCTCCTTTTCATGTACTTTGACACAAGAGCCACAAAGCATTCACACATACGCCCAGGCCAGTATATGGTCATCACTACACACATGAGATGATCATCATGTATACAAATAGAAACAGCTGATATGCAGTCCAACATACAGTATTAGCTGTTGCATGCGTGTACACACACACACACACACTAGAGGTGCACACACACGCACACACGCACACTAGGGGTGTGCACACACACACACACGCACACTAGGGGTGTGCACAGATAATCGAATATAGGATACTATAACGGATGCAACTTTTCAAAAACAGTTATCCTGCATGCAATCATGGGACATTATGAGGAAATATGGAATACTTTAGCAATTGATATATATATATATATATATATATATATATACAGTGCCCTCCGCAATTATTGGCACCCCTAGTGAATATGAGCAAAACAGGCTATAAAAAAATATGTCTTTGCTGTTTATCCTCTTGGTCTTTCACTCAAAATATTCACAAAAATCCTACCTTTTCATTGAAGTAAAACTATTGAAAGAAAAAAAAACTGTTGACATTAAATAAATATTATTCCCCAAAACATGTGTGCCACAATTATTGGCACCCCTTAATTTAATGTATTGTGCAGCCTCCCTTTGCCAACATAACAGCTCTGAGTCTTCTCCTATAATGCGTGATGAGGTTGGTGAACACATGGCACAGGATCTGAGACCATTCCTACATGCAGTATCTCTCCAGATCCTTCAGATTCTGAGGTCAACGTTTGTAGACTCGGCTTCAGCTCATCCCACAGATTTTCTATGGGGTTTAAGTCGGGGGACTGTGATGGCCATGGCAAAACCTTTATTCTGCGGTCGGTGAACCATTTTTGTGTTGATTTTGAGGTGTGCTTTGGATCATTGACCTGCTGGAAGGTCTAACCACAGCCCATTTTAAGCTTACTGGAGGGGGCTGTTAGGTTTTCATATAATATCTGCTGGTATTTGATGGAGTCCATGATACCATGTATCCTAACAAGATGTCCAGGGCCTTTGGAAGAAAAACAGCCCCACAACATTAAAGATCCGCCACCATACTTCACATTGGGTATGGGGGTCTTTTCTGTATGGCTATGTTTCTGTCTACGCCAAAACCACCTTTGATGTTTGTTGCCAAAAAGCTTTATTTTGGTCTCATCTGACCATATAACTCGGCCCCATTGAAAGTCTGACTTACATTTGGCAAACTGTAGGCGCTTAAGTTTGTAGTTGATTGACAGCAGAGGCTTTTTTCTGGCAACCCTCCAAAACAACTTGTGGTGATGTAGGTGGCGTCTGATGGTAGTTTTGGAGACTTTCTGACCCCAAGACTCAACTCACCTCTACAATTCTCCAGCTGTGATCCTTGGAGATTCTTTTTCCAGTCGAACCATCCTCCTCACGGTGCGTGGGGTCAATGTACACACACGTCCGCTTCCAGGCTGATTCTTAACATCTCCTGTCGCTTTAAACTTCTTAATTATTTCCCTGATAGTGGAAATGGGTATTTTCAACTCTTTAAGAGATTTTCTTGGGTCCATTTCTTGATTTGTGCAGCTCCACAACTTTCAATCGCACATCGTCACTGTGTTCTTGGGTCTTTCCCATAGTGATGAATGACTAATGGAATTTGGCCTGTGTCACCTCATATTTGTACACCAGTGGAACAGGAAGTCATGGTTGACCTCTTAAGAGTTCCTTATCAAACAGGTGAACTTAAAAATGTAAAACATGACTAGAAATATACTTCAGTTAGATTTTAATTATAAGATTTTTGTAGGGGTGCCAATAATTGTGGCACACATGTTTTGGGGGAAAATATTTATTTAATGTCAACAGTTTTTTTTTCTTTCAATAATTTTACTTCAATGAAAAGATAAGATTTTTGTGAATATTTTGAGTTAAAGACCAAGAGGATAAACAGCAGACATATTTTTTTATAGCCTGTTTTGCTCATATTCACTAGGGGTGCCAATAATTGCGGAGGGCACTGTATATATATATAAAATCATATTGAGGTGGTAACTAATACCATGTCTACAGTAATGATTCACCTACAATTAACAATGTAAAGGTGGATTCAGGGAAACCATATAATTCTATGGGGACCTAGTAGGCTAGTTACGTTACCTAGCGTTAGCAGCTAGGTAGCAGTTTAGGCACACATCAACAGAGTTGTGCTGTCAGGTGTCATACTAATAAGAAACAAAATCCCAATGTTAAGTTTTAGGTTTTATATATTTTTTTGCCTAGAATAGTCAAGACAGTCTGTGTCTGTTAGGAATTTTAAGTGCTGGCTGATTCATGGTTGACTACTCGTTAATCTCGTGATATTAGAGTCAGAACTGGGTCCATTTCTAAATATTTTACATTGTTAGAATTGACTACATTTCCCATCCTGCTTTGTTTGGAGATGGGGTGAATGAGGTTTTGGAGGGAGTTGAGAGCAGAGAAGAAGAGGTGGTGAGTGTAAGAGTGTTTTGGATGGCGCTGGAGAAGTAAAGCGGTTCAGTTCAGAATTCAGAACTTGTCTGTCCGTCGGAAATTATTGCCAACACCAGTAGGGGTGGGCGATATGACCAAAATCTTCTATCACGGTATTTGTAATTTTAGATCACGGTTACGGTATATATCACGGTTTATTATACGTAGGGTGACCAGATTTGGGTTTTTGAAAAAGAGGACATTTCAGCGGTGGCGAAATGTGTACAGACATTTATTTATTGACCCTTAAGAACACTAAGGTGCAGAAACAATACTGCCTCAATAGGCTATTGGCATAAGCAATAGTGGCCAGTATCCATTGAATCTTTAAATAGTAAAATAAAAGCAAAGAAGAAAAAGAAAAAAAAAAAGAAGAAAAAGGATAAATCTTTCTATGGCATTTAGTCCAGTGCTTATGTTTCAGTGGTTCTTTAATGTACTTTCAGAAGATAACTCAAGTGTTAAAACTTTCTTTTCAATGTGTGTCCATATGTTAACGCAATAATGATGAGATATTTTCTTTATATGGCCACATATTAAAATAAAAAAATTAAGAAGTTGGCCATTACACAGACATATATACATAGACGCTCCATTGACCGCCTCAGCCCGTTGCTGCGACGTGCTAACGTGATGACGAGGTGATGACTGGTCTGTAAACAGACGCAAGTAAATGATGGAGCTGCAGTTTTTCTGGATAAAAAGCACTATAGATAGCGTTTATATTTCTCAACCGATTTCACTGAGTCGTTTTTATATTCAAGGGTTTATGATCTACGTGGAGTACCAAAAAAAGTTTTGTCTCCATATTACTTAGAATCTCGTTTGTTTGGCCGTAATCGCCGTTGACATACATGACATACATGTATATGATAATCGCTGCTAGACGCTCACTGTTCTTGTGCTCTCACAGCTCATTCACTTTGAAATACTGAAAAATAAATGCCTACACTAGACACTTTTCAGTCCATATTTTTCAGTATATTGAATCTTGCCCAACAGTCGAGGATTACTCAACAAGTAGGCATGACAGTCCTTGCAGGTTATGTGCTTAAAAATTGTACTGGGTATCGTATTATACGGCTCTTCAGAATGTTCAAAAAAGTTCCGTTTATTTGAATGGGCCACCCCAACGTTCGCAGGTCTGTAATTTCTTTATTTTCACTGCTGCGAAAATGTAATGACCGCTGACCATCTTTCATATCATTCCGCAAGTAGTCCGGTCATTTAACGTAACGGGAAGTAATGGGTTGCTACGCAACACCTGAAACTTTAGAGTTCTAGTTTATTTCTCATCAGAAATCACAAAACGGCTACAAAATCGTTAAAGAGGTATTTTTGGAGGAATGTCTATTGTTTTGGCGAGTTACGGTATAATACGAGGGATGAAGTATAGTTCGGGGGTCATTATCTAAAAATAAATCGATTGGATTTCAAAATAAGAGTATACCGCGGTTGAAACGGTATGGCCAAATCTCTCCCGGTAGACACATTTCTACCGTTGCACGGTATATACAGTCATACCGCCCAGCCCTACACACCAGGTAACAACCGCTCCCGAGGATCAAGTTTTACACTAACTCTTGCGCGGATTCAGTTTTCAGGTAGAGCCCTTGGTAAACAAGAGGAACCATGGTGACAGCAGAAATCAACTGTTTGGAAGTTCTTTGTGATAAAATAAATGTACAGAAATTATGAGCTGTGGATAGATTTCTCAAGGATGGCTCAGAAATCGCGTCCGTCATATAATAGAGTAGGCTGATACACTAACGTGGCTAAACAAATTCATGTAAAAACAAATAGACAAATTTAAATGTTTTAACTGATGACCAAGTTTTACAGAATTCACTTGTTGGGGAAAAAAACAAACAAACACTTGACTGAATTCTCCATCTTGCGCTACTGTAGAATGTACTTCACCATTGTGTAAGGTAAGACCAAGAGTCATATTCAGATCATATCATTCATTTCATGCTTTGCTCTATGTGCTAAGGTCAAACCCATCATAGTCTTTTGTTGACAAACCCCCCCCCCACACACACACACACACACACACACACACACACACAGAACCTTAATTCTGGAGTGATCCATTCTCAGTATGTTGTAAAGACACAGTATTGAGAAGACTTGGTGGACCGAAAATCACTCAAGCCGAATGTTCATTCCAATACTAAACCTGCCTATTGGGTAAAGATCACTGCGCTTCATAACCCGACTTCACACTCAGAGGGAAAGGCGGCTTCCTTTTGAGAGTTGACCCAAACCACAGGAACACTGAGGGCAGGCAGAGACAAATGGAGGGGGGGTTAAATGAGGCCTACGCTGGGCCACTGTTCTGCTGTCGGCCAAAAATATTTGGGCAGCATTCCTGCTTTCACGGACATCCGAATTACTGACCTAGGAGGGCAGGGGATGGACACAGAGAAATTTCTCCCAAAAGCCAGAGCAACCAAGCCATACATGGCAAGGCAGAGCATAGGCCTAGTCCAGAAGCCTGCTTCAGTGCAGGTACATGACTGGTGAGTGGCAAAGAGAAAGGGGGGGGGGGGGGGGGGGCGTAAGGCAGGCAGAGGTGTTGCCTTAGAGACAGGTTTCTGTGAGGTCATGAGGAGACGAGATGATGCACGCTTTGTGTGTGTGAGGGTGGCCACCTGTGCCCATGCATCTCCACACTCTGTGCTCACTCCATGCCTTATTCAGAAGCTCAACACACCTTATTGAATTAGGCCAGCCCACATCCCTCTCCCTCTTCCTCACTGACTACTAGGGGTGGGAATCTCTTGGCACCTCACGATTCGATTCGATTCCGATTCAGTGGTCAACGATTCGATTCTAAACCGATTATCGATTCTACACCGATTATCGATTCTAAACCGATTATCGATTATCAATTCTAAACCGATAAAACGATTATCTATGCATGTCGATTTTTAAAACATCTGAGTTTGCTACTCAGAGTCTCAAATCACTTCCTACTTTGTGTTTGATAATTAAAGAAAATCAACAGATGAATTACCTTCTCTATTTTTTATTAGAGAAAAAGCTTTCCCTTGTCACAATTATGACTTTCAATGAACAATGCAATAATCGATGCAGCTTGCATTTCAACACAAAATGAATGTGTAAAAAAAAAAAAAAAAAAATTTAAAATTATTATTTATTTATTTTTTTTAATTAAAAAATCGATTATGAACTTTTCTGAATCGAGACAGAATCGTTCTAGAGAGAAATCGAAAAATCGATTTTTTTTTCCCACCCCTACTGACTACCCAGTAAAGAAGGAGCCTATGTGAGCGTGCATCTGTGTGTGTGTGTGTGTGTGCGCTTTTCATTACCAATTTATAAGATACTCCGAGGACTGAAAGAAAACTGCATTAAGAAAGGCCTAGGCAGCAGCTTAGGGCAAGTTAGAGTAAAAGAAAGGACCTGTCTGGTTCCAGACTGGGGCCAGCAGATCTCGCACTCATCTGAGACCTGGAGTGGGAGCAGTCATGCTTGTGACTACTGCCTGTCCGTAACCATCAACCCCAGGCCATGGAGGGACACACCAGAGGAACCAAAGGAGAGGTCATCCATCTGAGTGCAGCAGGAAAGCAGTTGGGCCACGATCTTGACTGACAACCCTTATTCTGTGCGCTGTCATTTCCCCCCGACTGCTGGACACGGGGAGAAAGGCTGGGAGAGCAGAGTGGTAACACTGTTACGGGTTATGGGTGTAACTGAAAAAAAAAAACTCAAAGGCCAAGGACTGTTGAACTGTACACAGCCATTATACGCCAAGACTTTCAAAATAAAGGCTTCTCAACAGATATGTCCAAACAATCTAAAGGCTATTGGTTTATCCTCATCGTGCTTAGAGAAGGGCTATGAGTTGGCATCCAAGTCACAGATTTCTGATCCAGTGGTGGTATAAAGGGCTTCCATCAGACAAGTGCTTGGCTGAACAAAAGTAATATTTTCTGTTGAATCACAGTGGCAAGGGACATCAAAGCTCATTGCTCATACAGAATAGTCACACATTTGCCAAACTAAGCATTACTTCAAATACCAGAGTATATAAGAGAGCTTGGACCTTACACCGTCCATCTGAGACAAGGTAGCAGTCCTTAAATAGCAGCCCCCCCCCCACCCACCCACCCACCCAAATGCAAAATGACACTCAGAGTATGGAGAGGGGAGGATGATTTTTAGGTGTTAGAGTAGCACACTATACACTGATGAACCTTCAGTTAACCACCAGTGACTGCCCTGTCCTTCCTATCCACTACAATCTGGAACCATAGATCTGAAGTAATAAACATGGTTCTTTAGAATTTTACCATTTATGAGAATCATTCCTTAGAATACACAGACAAACTGCACACAGATCAACAGAAAATATACCCTACTTGGTACTTAACCTGCCAAGAGTTTGAGTGCTTTGATATCCTAAAATATCTATATATCTATGGGGCGACAGTGGTACAGTAGGTAGAGAAGTCGTTTAGTAATCAGAAGGTTGCTAGTTCGATTCCCTGTCGAAGCGTCCTTGAGCAAGACACTGAACCCCTAATTGCTCCTGATGTGCAGTGTGCCATCAGTGTAAATGTAAAATGTGTATACATTGTAAGTCGCACATATGTAAGTCGCTTTGGATAAAAGCGTCTGCTAAATGACTAAATGTAAATGTATATAGGGATTGGATATTTAGGAGGAGGTCACTCTAATGCATCATACTGGCAGATGCAGTTATACCAAATCTGAGAGAGATCTCACAGGCCAAGTCAGTAGTCCATGGACAGGCGGGCACCTGTTTGCTTAGGAAAAAGAATGGCTCCATCAGCCTAAGGGCTGGTCCCATTATGTGCCACAGCCCTACATGTTCAAGGCCACGTCCAAATCAATGCCCTCTCACATGGGCAGAGAGAGTGATCCCAATAGAGCCAGGACAGTCACATGGGATCAAACTGATGGGAGAGGAGAGGGGATGACATTGAGTGGTTACAGGGCGGGGGGGCGGCGCACATGAGGCAAGACACGCTAAAATTTGTACGAGGAGTAAAATTTGTGCGTCATTTTGACAGTGGCAGCCCAAATGGCTGAAGAGACACAACCATAAAATATTGTTTATCTCCCCAGGCACTTGTGGCTTTTTCCCTGGCCTTAGATGCCACTTGCACTGAGGCCTGGGAAGGCATACTGTTGAGCCTCTGTTGGCTGTGGGCAGTGTGCATCCGTGGCGAAGGGCGAGACGCTGCCTTCGTTGTAAATCACACTCACTAGTGTGTGGAAGTCAGGGTAGGTGGGTGGTGGGGCAGGGGGGTGGGACAATATGAACTTGTGAGCGAGTGGGTGTTTCCCTTTTCCACTCCCTAAGCCATCAAACTCAGACGTAAATCAATAAATGAATGGAGGAAGGCCCCCTCGAGTGGTCTCTCTCTCTCCGCAAAAGACAAACACGGCAGGCTGCAATTCTGTCTGGGCTCAGTCAACATTGCGCTCCACCAAAGTGGCAAAAAAGAGGTACCCACCTCAATCTGATCAGACTCTCTACTAGACAATTTAAGAGGGGAGGAATGGAATTTAACATACAGACACGTAACACGCGCACACACGCAAACAAACATGCATGTATGCACACAAGCATATCCAAAACTAGGCGCTTATGTGAAATACATAAATTAATGTGGCACACATTTGTTTTCATACATGCTCACTTCAACATAAAGCCAATGCTGCACCAGACCTGTAGGCTTGAGAATGGGTGAAGTCCATTTTCACACACACACACACACACACACACACACACACACACACACACACACACACACACACACACACACACACACACACACACACACACACACTTCATCTGATGCAGAAAGTGACAGACACTTTTTCACACACATTGCACTAACATCCCACACTTTAAGGCTAGGCCCAACAACTTCACACTGTTTTTTTTTCTCCATCTTGTCAAGGCTTTGTACAATGAACTTAGTCAGTCCGTTCACAACTGTGTCACTCTGCTACCGATACCAAATGAAATCTTAAACAGTGGTCCACTTGCTCCAAAAAATGAGAAGCGTCAAAGAAAGAGAGGGATGGACGGACTGAAAAAAAAATCTAGTCGTAAGTTCATAGACTGTTCTGTAGCAAACAAGCAGTCCTGTTACTGCACAACACTACAAGCCTATAAGGCAGCTCACTAATTCTGTAAAGTGAAAGGAACAGTGAATTGTGTGATGGATGCTAAAGCCTTTTCTACATCAAGATTGACTTACTTTTCAAGGACTGCATTTTGAATGAAGATCCAAGTCTTGGTCATAATCAGTGACAGTGAATCAATTTTTTAAAAGATTTGCCATTTAGCTTAGGTGTGCGTTGTGATAAAAAAAAAATGACTGATAACTACAATGACTCAGTACTTCAGAGATGATGTAAATGACTGCATCAAGCCAGCACAAAATGAGTGTATGGCCACATGAATTCTTCTCTCGAATGAACATAAGTAAATAAATCGAAGGAATTTATTCAAACATGCATGAAATGAATCCCTCTGAAGGGTACTGTGGGGGTTACTTGCGCTGCAGTGGGGAGAGAGAAGGAGAAGGCTACGTGGAAAAGCAATAGGAGGAAAGTGTATCCATTTTGAACCGGCATTTCTACTTCAGCACCACAGCGAGAGCCTTGCACATAACGCTACATGGAAATGAAGGGTGTAGGCACCGCAAGATACACCAGCTAATACCCATTCGACGATGGTTACAGAAAAAGATCAAATTTACGACAGTTGTATTTTCCCCAGTCATTATCGACACAGAAATTGAGATTGGTTCAGAATCGGTGGACTTTTCCCCAGCCACACGCGTGTGCACATATGAACATTGACAGAGGGGAGGGGGGGGGGGGGGGATCTGTAACGTCACCCAACATACCGAGCTGCATTACAACGAGAGAGCATATTTAAATATCTATAAATGCTTCGGTTTTCTCCTTTCCTGTATCAGCAGACGCAATACCCGTCAGTGATTTGGATGCATTACCTTTGCTCTTGCCTTGAATTCCAAATGCACCCAACTGGCTACGATGCATGGCTTTTAGGCATTATGTTCAAAAGATTTGCATGCCATGCAACACCGCAGTTTTGCAATAATGTAACAGCCACTTATGGTCAAATTCGTATCAAATGCAGATATTTGCTGATTACACTGCAACAACTGCGATTCGAGGATTGTAAGCCACAGACTGAAGACATCGAAGAAGAAATCCTGGATATGTGTTAAATCTTCCACAGCCCACATCGAACATGATCATGGATACATGGTTGTCTCTGCTAGTTAACGAATTCAAAATATCACGCAGCCCAATCACGATATGATTTGATAAAGAGACGCTAACGTTAGTTTCTACAGAATCGTTATAAATCGTGATGCCATTGTCAAGAAATGACACACAATTACTATACATTATAACCAACTTGCTTGTGAAATCCCCGCATTTGGCAGCACTAGTTTCCATCACCGCAAATTACATCCTTTGGCAACCGGTGTATCATTGAGGGCAATTACAGTAAAGATAACAGTAGATTAACTGTTAAGTGTTACATATTTAAATGTACCACTCTCTTGTGCATGACCCGCTCAGTACCAAACCGCAAGCTCATTTTTCCCATCCATGTGCCCTCCTCCCTATCTCAGTCCCCGGCACTGACGGCCTATACGCTGGACATAGAGATTGCTACTGGAACACCGCGTCTTGATGCTTGAGGGATAACGTTATACAGAGGATACAAACATATAACTAGGGGTCTTGGCAGACATATGTTCCTGAAGATAGAACTACTGAACATTCCTTACCAACAACTACTGAGAGTGACCAAGATAAAACAATCATAAAACCACTGTGGTCTTACCTCAGGCGGCGGTCTGTTTCCAGCTTCCCGGAGCAGCCATTATCAGTATTCCCTCTCCCTCCGTCCTAACCTCCACGACAGGTACCGGGCAGAATTAAAAACCGGTAACTGATAAACCAAACCCCCCTCCCCCCTAATCGCCACCCCTCTGATGGGTGCGATCTTTTTCAGGGGTATAGAGTCTATAATTTTCTTTTAAATCCTCTTCAAAACATCTGTCTCCAGGAAAGCCGAAAGGTTAGTCTCCAGAGCGCAACCCAGCAAATGTGCTCACGGTTAGTCCAGGTTTCGGTGTTCTTAGCCACGATTAACGCTAGCACAACTAGTGCAAGAAGACCAACACAAGTGACGAGTTAAAATCCGTGCAGTTATACATTACGATGAATTACTGGCAGCAACCGAAATTGTCCTTCTGCCTTCCTTTCCCCTCAGTTTCTCTCCGCGAGAAACCGTGGTGCAAGTCGTGTGGGTCTGAACAGCTAGTTTGCTAGGTAGCTAGCTAGCTAACGTTAGCTAGCACTGGTGGTTGCTAGCTAACAAGCAGAGTGTTGCTTGTTGCGGTGCAGCAAGGGGGTGCACGAGAGGAGTATTACATTTGGAAAAAGAAAACGAATAAAACCAAATTGGGGTGTGTTGTCGCACCGCTATGACTAGCGACGTGCATTTGCTGGACACCCCCTCGGTATCCGATAATCTCGATCTCTCCAAGACTGCCTTTCGCTTGAGTAGGAGAGGGTCTTCACGATAAGCGCGCCCCCGGCTCAAAGCACGTCCCCGCTTGCTTTAGTGCAACGTTCAGTTGACTTTTCCCCACAAAATGGCCGCCAAAACAAATCTGCGGCTGGGAACTAGAGGTGTAAGTTCATGTTACTGTGTCCTTAGTTCATGTATAAGAGAGAATACACTGTAAACGAATTTAATACGCCACCTTTGTTAGGACTGCACGTTGCTAATATAATGTTTCCTCCAATTTAATATTACGAACTGATAGCAAATTGACGCGCCTGATATTTGGTAGTGACAGCTCGCTAGGTCTGCCAGCTAACGCTAGTTAGTTAACTTGCAGTTGCAAAATGTTATACCTGCTGGCCAGCTTGGATCATCAGAGTAGTTATGTCATGAACATTTCAAGATAGCCGTCACTTTGGATTTCCATCCACAGCTGATAGCTACTCAATTAACTTGGATAACGTTATACAATTTGCACCGGTAAATAATCGTGCTGCAATACTTTGCTTACCGTTGATATGTACTCTGTCGACGTTAACTGTATTAGCTAGCTAATGTTACCTATTTAGATCAGACAACAAGAACTGTTAACACGAAATTGCGAAGTAAGCTAGCTAGAGAACTGACTGCTTTGATGCGATAATTGAACCAGCTAACCCCTGGTAGGCACTAACACACACACACACGTTACTTGACGCTGTTGTTAATGTCAGTAACATACGGTTAGCTGCCTGTTGTACATATGAACATTCTGCCTTTTAAGATCCGTGATGTTCCTGTCATCTATTGACACTAAAAGGTCAAAGCAGCTATCGAACCTACATATGTATTTGGTCTATAAAAACCTTTCAACAAATAAAATACACAAACTGGTAACGTCAACCTGGCACATATTTCCAATAATACTACACATGTAATTGATATACACGTCACTGACCATGTTAGCGAGCCCTCGACCATTTTACAGCAAGATTTGCCCAATACCAAATTAAAGGTTTGGATAGTTCACATCGGTATGAAATTAAGGTAACCATTAAACGGAAACCGCTAGTGCCCCTGAAAATACATCGCACCGTTTCCTTCCAATGTGTAAGATAAGGGCTCAGCGCTAAATTGGCCAGGTTATCTAACACCCTATCGGGTGCATGAATTGCAGGTCAGGATCATACACCACATACTGAAATTACTTTGTTTACAATAGCAGGATTGGGTTACTGCGGTCTTATTACCCAAAAAGTTTGACTTTCCCGCCTGAGCAACGCGTCCTCACCACTCGGAAGCCAATAGTCATTCTTCCTGCTCGTTTTCTCTTAAAATGGCGGCGACCGCACTCGGCACTGATGATGCGCTTGGTCAGGTATACCGCCAAAAGTTTTATGAAATCTTATGGCAGTTTCGGGCATCTTTTATAAAGTTCAGATAGATTACTTAAATGATATTCGATATATATATATTTTTAAACTTAATTGCCCGCCCTTTCTTACTTCCCACAACACACCTTCCCCAAACACCACTCCACTTTCAGCTACATAGCACTAGTTCACTTATATTTATTCAGTAAATCCCTAAGGTGAAGCATTTACCACTAGCCAATCAGTCTTTACACGTACTGTTGCCTTTTGTGGTCCACATCTAACCTTATTCAATTCGATCGAAAGCAGAAACATAGAAACTTTTTATATATAAGCGTAAGCGTTTATAAGCATAACCATAGAACTTAAGGACAGTTTCCAGAAAATGCTGCTACTGAGTGCTGCGGAATACATCCTTACATTTTAATAGAAAAGGAGACACACTCGAAATCAGACAGATGGTCACATGCGATAGCGCAGTCCTCAAATTAAAAAACAGATATATCCCACTTTATTTGATCTAACATAGATGATTATCCTACATATAACAATTTCAAACTGAGAAAAAAAAAAACTTGGTACAAGCCATCAATGCACATTGGCCTATACCATGCGGTTATTTAACTTGTCATCAATAATAATCGTAAGCAACATGGAAAACTTTTACAGATATACAAAATGTTACTGGAGGATGCAGGGTGGAAATACTTTTGAGTAGACCAGGACAGCGCTGGTCTGGGTGGTTTAGTATCCAAATGTAATTAGGGTCCTTGCACATTGAGTCGTTGCGCCCTCTTGTGGGCAAAGCTGTTACAACAGCAGTTACAGAAAAGGGTCCGTGAAATAATAAAATGTGAAGATGATCCAATTAAATCATTTCTTCTGCTTGGGAGTTGGTCTGTAAGAGAAACACAACAATGAGTAAATTAATCCACTGGTATTCAAAACACCTATAAATAAGCCATATGCATGTAATTTCACCGAATACATGCAGAAAATGTCAATGTCCGACCATGTATCCTCACCTGTAAATACCCACAACAACAGCATGATCTCGCTCATAAGGCTCCAGTGTTAGCTGTTCTTGAGGCTTCATGTTCTCTGAAGCCATTTTCTTTACTTCTGCTGCAAACACAGCTTCTGGTGCTGCTGTTGAATCAATGCAGTTTGCCTGGAGTAAAAAAAGAAATCACCATTCGTCATACAACTACTCCTAATGGTGAACAAGGGCTGCATGTTTAACATACTTAAAAGTCCAAGATTAGTACAACAGCAAAACCTTTACAACATAAGGATAAACCTAAATCAGAGGAGATTAATGACCTCTGGAAAGATGCCCTTCTACAGCATAAAGTTTGCACACCAGAAAGCTGTGACCAATATGTCCCACCAGTGTAACAGGAAAAGTCCCACTTGGCAGTTTTTATTTGAGCAATATTTGCTCAAAATGGGTCAGACGGTATTCTTTACATTGGCAAATCTACCAACTACTGATTATGCTGATGGCTGATAACATGGCACTACGATCAGATAGTCCATCTGGCCAAGCAGAACGAAAGGGGGGGGGGGGGGGGGGTGCTGGGCCAACTGACCGTAACAAAGTGATTGACTTAAGTCATACATAACTGCAAACACGGCATTGAATGTCCTGTTTAAATGTGTCCAACTCCGTCTAAACTCTTACTGCCATTTTGTCTGGACATCTCCATTAAGTGTGCAGTGGAGAAGAACTCCAAGTAGTTGTGAAGTGCAAAATGCAGAGGTCCTCACCTTAATTGAAATGACAAAATGGCCACCATTTTTAAGGAAGTTGTGTGCATTAAGGGCCACAATTCTTGTCTGGTCAGGCTGGGCAACATCCGCAAAGATAACATCCACCATGCCTATAGAAAAAAAGAGGTGTGTGGGTTAGTTGGAGCAGGCTTCCCCACTGTAGGTCTAGACTCTAACAGGGAGTCACCCGATATGAGGCCTCAACTAAATTTGGGGAGCCATATAATACGCATCTCCCACAACATTAACAGTACAAGCATCTCAACATTCTCATTTATTATGAACCATTAAGTTATCATGAACATTTGTGTATCCATGTCAGCAATACAGAAAAATAGAATGTAAAAACACTTGGTAAAGCACTGACATTCAGTACACTTCTGGCAACAGGTGAAATTGAAATCAGTAAGCTGCTGAATCCATATCTAATAGCAGGGTAAGACTCAAATATATGGCAACGAGTTCATGTAATAGTTCAGCAGAATGGCTAAGAACTGCGTGTCCCAGCGATTGAGGATAGAACCAGCAGACAATAAACATGCTGGCACCGAAGACATAGCACCGGCACTGCTCTCCCTCCGTACATTGCACACGTGAGTACTGAACAACCACACATGTGCCAAGAAATAGAGGTCCATTTTAACAATTCCACAATGATGAGCATTATTATGACATTATTCCAAGAGAAGATCCTGAAGGTCCCTGCTGCACAGTTAAAGACTATCGGGAAAAGCTTAATTTTAAAATTCAAAAGATGCATATTTAACACCTAAGCATAAAGTTTTGTACAACTGTCATTCTACCAGAGGTATGCAAATGCACTTGTCTTACAGCAAGACATTTATGATGATCAGTCATACATACATACATGTGTACCAGGAAGCAAAATAAGAATAAAAACTTAAGGCACTTACCAACAAGCATGCGATATTTGTGGGGATGTCTGGCATCCTCAATGATGGGAATAATATTGGTCCTCTTTTTGGCAACGTTTAGTAGGTCTCTGCCTGATCTGTGGGAGAACTCCACGGCGTACACCAGACCTTCCTAAATGTAAACACACAAAGAAATCAATAATGAGATTCACCTAAATATACCACTCCCCCCATGTCAGGGTTTTTCCTGCATAGAGAAAATTTGGGCGCGCGCCTAAGCCGTTTTCCCGAGCGCCTACATCAAATCGCGAGCGCCTAAGGCAAAAAAAAAAGTCAGCGATAAAATAAATAAAAAAAAGCTGTCATTCATGGCGCAATTCAGCTTAATAGTGGTTTGAGCCCTCACCGTCGACTTCAAGGGCGCATCCCACCCCCTGAGCCAATCATTGAACAGAGGCTGCTCCAAGCTTGCCAGTTTAGAGAAGACGTTGGTTTGGATTTGAGATTTGAGCAAGCAACTTAATGTAGCTAGCTTTTAGCTTTTTTAAACCAAGGGACTTTACTTCAAAAATGTTGTTTTCAACCTGCTTACAAATCTGGTTAAAACAACTAGTGAAGGTGTTTTAGAATAATATTAATGCCATATACAATAACTGACTTTATGTTAACACCACTAATTAATGTTAGCTGTCTTAATTATTTAGCGCAATGCTAGCATGCATCTACCGTAATTCGATATTTAACCAAGGTAGCCTATTGTAGCTACTGCAAAATATTGATCGCGACCTGTTTACAAATCTGGTTAAAAAGATAAAGGTGAGCTGTTATTTATAGATATGAATTATTTCTCATGCATCTAATGGCTTACAGCTACCTGTAAAGCATCTAAACGTACAGAGTAAGGGAGGTTGACTGCTAAATACAGTACATTAAGGCAGCCACCAGTCTTTGGATAGCTCTCATAAGTGAGTTATTGTATATGGCATTAATATTCTAACCATCACACATAGGATATATAGGTACACAAACACACTGCTTAAATAAAACACTAAGCCTACTATCAAAGTATTTTTTTAAGATATTGTAGGCAACTGCTAGCTAGCTAAATAATGTCAGCAACTGCTAGCTAGCTGCTTGCTCAACTTCAAACCAACGTCTTCTCTTAACTGGCAAGCTAGGAGCAGCCTCTGTTCAATGATTGGCAATTCATCACGCGTGCAATGCATGTAAGCGAATATGGTCTCAATAGTATGTTTCAAGTATAGGCTACAGCCGAAACCTCGTTATGTTTTAATCAATAGTAATCGAGTTGATAAGCGTGTCTTCTTGTCTGAACAATACGCAACTGTGAGGTGCGCGAATGGACAGAGCGGCCAGCTGCCAATCAGTCAACTTGCGTATGCATCCTGACTTCATCAGTCGGCGCTGATTTTGAGCATAACATTCTATTTTCAGTATTCATGGCTTTCAATGTATTAAAATATCTGCTATGTTGAGGACATAAACAGGTGTAGGCTATTATTTGATTTGTCTACCCGTTTGAACGAGTACCAGTAGACCGCGGGGCCTCGGGAGAGGCAGACAACCGCATTGGTTTATCAATGAAAGCTCAGCTCGTTCGGAGGAGAGCGGATAGATTTGTGTTGCATCTCGAATATAATAATATTAATATTATCATTGATAAATAAACCGGTGCGGTTGTAAACTGTCGTTCCGCTGCGAGGGCCAGCCCGACGTGCACGAATACACCTGTACAAATGCAAATTAAATGTTCACTCAAAATGCTGACAAAAGTTTGATTTCCAACGCAGCCTCCATTGGTGGGCCAATAGAAGTTAAACACACTATTAAACATATTTGTGGACAGTTTTAATAATAAAAACAAAAAGAATGGTATGTAGGTTTGTATAATAAAAATGAATAGTAATAATAGATAAACTTGAATTTCATAATTTGTGTGTTACATTTCTGACCACTGGTTAGTTCTAGATTTTATTGATATACATTTCAGTAGTTTGCATATGTAGAGGTAAACCTTGATAATCTTTGAACCATACATGATAGCACCATGGGGCTTGGACTACTGTCAATCTATTAGCCTATCTATTTTAATCTAAAGTGTAAGCAAAATGATTTCCTGAAGCATATCCTCCATTATTTATGAAATGGTAACATGTAAGCTAATAAGGTGACATGGTAACACAGACTGTGCGCGCATAGCACCGAAGACCCATTTTGACCCAGGAAAAACCCTGCATGTCTAAGGTGGAAAAAAAGGACCATTAAAAACTATTAACTACTGTTAGTGTCTTAGCTGTCTAAAGGCATGGAGGAACAATATAATTATTTCCAGTACAAGGAATCTTGAGGATTGACAGACTATGGTTCCATTTCAATTAGGAAACAAAGGTAATAACATAAAAAATAGCATAAAACGTATGCAAGAAACTTGTGCGCATATACAAAATATGTATCTGAGCAAATAATACGTACCGGACCAACTATGTCAGACACGTGTGATACTGTTGTTCCTGATGCAGCTCCAAGGTACATGACTTTCATACCAGGTTTGATATGAATTTGGTCAATACCTCCCAAGATGGCTGCAGCCAACTTTGAGCGGAAAGGATTCCACGCTCTGTACTCAATCTTAGTTTCTCCCTCCTGGAATCAGAGCAATAAGTCTTGTTACCAGAAATCACCTTTCACACCATCATTCAAATGACACTTAAACCATGTTAAATTACAATGTTAAAATGCAGTGCAATATTGACATATTAAGTCATGAAGGATTCTACCATGGTTCCACCTCTCAAGTCTCTCCTGTGCAACAATTTGGCTGTGCAAGCTTGGTAACTAAAATGTACCCCCTTGTACTGTGTGTATATAAATACAGGCACTACAATTCCAAGAGCTGACAGTAGAGCAAGCTTGAAGGGTGGGTAGGCAATGTATTTTTATAACTATGTATTGTTTTATTTCTTGAACTTAAATTACTGACAATAAAGAGAAAACTAATTCTGTCATATGGCAGCTGCAGGGCTGTAAATGGCCTACCTGCGGGAACTCTGCCCATGCACTCAAAGCTAGGCAGACAGACATGTAGCTAAAGCTAGTGAGCCAGTTGCACAAGAATGACAAAGTGCAGCCAGTAATGATCTAGTCTGCTTTGGGTGAATTAGTTCCCTGAACTAGGTAGCCAATGTATCCAACTAGGTATATACTAGCCCAGCGCTAACGTGAGCTATGCTGTCGGCGTGAACTAATCGACTATGTTCACAGGTGTCTGCGCTGTAGTTGTGAGCCAGTGTTGTTTGAGGGTTATCCCATGTTGACCTACATTAGCATTGAATGGGATGTTTTACAAATGTGGTGATGTAGCTTATTTTAGTTATGAGAATCAGACATGAAGTAGTTGAATACGGCAAACGATGACTCGCCTGGCTCCTCTCCCCAACACTCTCATGTAATAGTTCAGCAGAATGGCTAAGAACTGCGTGTCCCAGTGATTGAGGATAGAACCAGCAGACAACAAACATGCTGGCACCGAAGACATAGCACCGGCACTGCTCTCCCTCCGTACATTGCACACGTGAGTACTGAACAACCACACATGTGCCAAGAAATAGAGGTGTAATACCATTTTCTTAAGCTTATTTGCATTATTTTAGTTATGAGAAGTAGTTGAATACGGCGAGCGATGACGACTCGCTCCTCTCCCCAACACTCTCGGACTCAAAATCTAGCTTAATCTTGAGGTTTCTCTCGATATTGCCTACCCTACCTTTAACAGTAGAGCACAATCTAGTCAATGTCAACCGCTGACTCGGCAAAGTTGTTGACGACAACAAACTGGAGACAAATAACAAATAAGAGTACTTACTTCAACACTTATTCTTTTTTCTCCGTAAACAGATTCTCCGATCACCATGTTTCTCGTGACCAGGGCATCTTCTTTGCCACGGCAAATAAACACACCTAAGAGAAAGTTAAAATTCACACATCGTTATCTAGTATTCATCACAAACTCAACTGCCATGAGAAAGGACCAAAATCGCAAATATTTTTACCTTCATGTCTGTGAGGCTCTACCATGACCTTCTTGCCCCCTCTGAAGCCCCCACGTCCACCTCTGGGGGCTCCTCTGCCTCCCCCGCGTCCACGGAAGCCACCTTCACCACTTGGCGACCTGAAACCACCACCTGTGCAAAAGGGATAAACAGAAAAACACCAACATAAAACATAACTCCCAGCTAGTAGCTGACATTACTTCTGACACCTTGGATAGCTAAACACTACTATAAAACTACTGTCTCGCTGTATTGATAAAACATGATAAACGTTTGTATACATTGTGCTTAACAAGTTTGATAACAAGTGTTTAATGAACATCTTTTAATCCCCTTGGCTGGCAGGCTAACGCTAGGTCTCTGACAGTAATGGCTAAGAACTGCGTGTCCCAGTGATTGAGGATAGAACCAGCAGACAATAAACATGCTGGCACCGAAGACATAGCACCGGCACTTCTCTCCCTCCGTACATTGCACACATGAGTACTGAACAACCACACATGTGCCAAGAAATAGAGGTCCATTTTACCATTTTCTTAAACAATTCCACAATGATGAGAATTATTATGACATTATTTCAAGAAAAGATGATGAACCCGGTTCATATTTACAAATGTTTCAACGGGTAAACCGGGTAATTGGAGACATCGACTCACCACCTCCTCTGCCACGGAATCCTCCTCTGCCACCTCGATCACCGAATCCTCCTCTGCTGCCACCACGGCCGCCGAAACCACCTCGGCCACCCCGGTCCCCGAAACCACCTCGGCCACCCCGATCCCCGAAACCACCTCGGCCTCCACCGCCACCACGAGGACTGAATCCTAGGAACAATTTGGAAACAAGCAGCTCTTTGTAAAACACACGTTTAAGAATGTACAACACTGATTACATTTTTCATTCCTATTTACAAAACTAAATTTGAATGCCATTTAAATGGAGTCAGCGTCTCATCTTCGTTTGCCCCAACACAGAAAATGTCGACTGGAAATGCTAACCTAAGTTGATTCACCGTCATAAAGCCTTTAAGTGCTAATGTACGTTGGGCTAACCTCCGGGAATTTACTGAAACTACGCTATGGTCTTCCGACACATTAATTAACTCTGACAACTAACGTTAATAAATACTCACGTGAGTAGATATACAAGATAAGCTACAACTAAATAAGGTGGCAAGATGCACGGTGTTTTGTCTGGGGTTCCATAACACATGGTCCATGCTAGAATCGAGACCACATGGCATCCTATAGCAAACTTGGTTTCCCATCCAAAACTATGTAAGACGACGACTTAACATCTTTGTTACGAAGCTGATAGGCAATGCTTCACAAATCTAAATCATTATTTTTTTTTTTCATTAAATCTAGTGACACGTGTCCACAGAACTACACACGTGGTTGCCCAAGCTAGCTTTGATGGCTAAGGTTAGCTAACGTTATGTGGCTGTAGGCAGCTTGAATCATTAACTTAGCTAGCTGATAATGTGAAACAATAAACTTAAGCGTAAACAAAGTCCACGCCTGGAATCACGTATATGTAAACTTTACAGCGAACTCATACAAGTAGCCATCACAGTAAGTGTGTTGAAATGTTTAAGAATTAGCTTGCTAATGTTAGCTCTGAAGAACGCAGCTTGCTAAAAGTTGCAAATTGACTATATTACGCTGCAAAATTTACAGAGAGAAGAGAGTAGTGACTTTCTGGCTACGTGTTTTTTAAAAGTAAAGGATTTGGAATTCACACTTACCTGGCTTCATTTTCACTCAGATAAACACAAGAACCAACTACACTCCTTGCCGTGTGTACACCAAACTCGTGTGTTCAGCCAACTCCCGCATGCAGCTGTAGGAACATAGTCCTTACCCACGATGCACCACGAGCATGTTGCATATCCAAGGCCCAGAAAATTGTATGTCGCCGCCTAGCTTCGAAGCGGGGCATAACATAGCCGCAAATCTTTTTAATCGGGTGAAACAGCGAATTCGGCCAAGCTATTTTATATGGACCCAAAACCATTTATGAAGAGTTTAATCTCAGTGGTGGAGTTACAAACACGTTTCTGTTGTCAGTCCTAATACATCATGTGTTACTTTTTTTTACATACTCAAGTTCCTCTCTTCTCCTTGTGACAGACAAAGAATTGGCATTGACTAGGCCTACTTAACTATATTGTTCGAACACTTTTAAAATATCAGTCAATTAAGGCAATGTCCTCCTCAGGTAACCGATAACCAATATTTAGACCAGAATTTCTTCAACTCATTCCACAAACATAGGCTAAGTTAACAAAACAAACACCTGGCTTACAGGTGCGCTAAAACAACGTTTGGAATCCTCGACTTGGCTGAACATTTAGAATTTGCGTAAATGCCATGATCGTTCTTTTATTCACATTGCTTCGTAAACATAGGTTATAGTTAAATAATTCATTTTGATATCACACAAAACTAAACATTTCAATATTTAATGAAAATCTGTGGAGAAATGCAAAGGAAGCTAGTGGACCAAAAATTACAAAAAAGTTTGTGCGCGACTTCAACAGTAGATGGCGCACCTTGTTGATGTTTAATTCACTGCCAGTGCGTGCATGATAAATAATATGACAGAGAGTTTTATGTAGTAATCTATGCCAATGTGTAAAAGTCTACAAACACATTCCCTGAAACATTCGGATTCAGCTTAGTTATAATATAGAAAGTAAAGGAACTGTTTACTGGCTATGTAAGCCAGGGAATATCAGAACGACAGGTCACTAACTGCAAGAATGATACAGTAATTATACAGTCAATATCTGCCCTTATGGTCATCATCAATGGACATCACATTGTGCTGGCTGATTTATTGTGTTATCATTATGAATATGATCATTATAAACATGAAATAATGCTATTCCAGATATGCAAAAACTTACAAACTGTAACACTGTAAAAGAGACAGGTATGAAAGAATGAAGAAAGAAGTAGTCAATAGGACCACTTAGCTCTCACAATCATATGTAGATTTATAAATGAACTCCTTTTTCTATTTGTATACAAAATGTAAAGCAAAATCTAATACTGGATGAATTTATCATTCCATTTCCAAAAACACATACAAGAGTACATATAGTATATGATTACCTCTATAACCAAAAATGTTCAACTTGTCCAAACTGAACATGAGCAATTGTTTATATGCTAGAAACTTCATGAACCATGACAAATGGAAATTAAGTTTAATTAATTTGAGTTAATTGATACATGATTCACACAGTGTGGACTAGTGAGTGAAGTTTATTTATGCCTTATTACATCCAAATGTTATAAGCCCTGCCTTGCTACTCTCAACTACCTCGGTAACCCCAGGCGAGGAGAGTAAGAGGATGTCATGGATGTGATTCACACACATAGATATGTCATTCTAGTCCGCTATCCATTTTGTTCACATCTCCATTGCTGACAGTCTCCCCATCTAGCTCATCCTCCTGTGCCTCCTGCGCCTCATGCACCCCCTGCACCTCCTGTGCCCCCTGCACCCCCTGCACCTCCTGTGCCCCCTGCACCCCCTGCACCTCCTGTGCCCCCTGTGCCCCCTGTGCCTCCTGCACCTCCTGTGCCCCCTGCGTCCCCTGCACCCCCTGCGCCTCCTGTGTCTCCTGCACCTCCTGCCCTTCCCCGTCTTCTCCTGTGTCCAGTGCGTCCTCTGGGCCCGACATCTCCTCCATGGTGTCATGGGGCGAGAGAGGCGGTATGGGGATGCTCTCTCCCTTCTTGGCCAGCTCCGCTAGATCACGGGCAGAGCACGCGGGGGTCGGTGTGGGGTAGGTGTTGTGGAAGGTGTCATAGTCCACCTCGTAGAAGCCCTCCTCCAGGGAGAGGACGGGGGTGAAGCGCTCGCCCCACAACACCTCCGAGTCCAGGTAAGAGCTGCGGGCTTGACAGGTCATCCCTACAGCAGGAGAGAGAAATGGAGAGGAGTAAGGGAGCACGCAAATCTACGAGCACGTTAAAAATCTATTGACATAGATAAATGGTAAGGAGGTGAAAAGAAACAAACACCAATTTGGCCGGCAATAAATAAGAAACTGTTGAGTTGAGTTGATGGGTAATAGAGAATTCTGGGAAACTATAATATTGATTAGCCTACCAGCTTCTCTGATGTGTTTCATGCTGAACACTCACAAGAGTGTGTGCATGGGTAGAAAGGGCTAAAACAGCTTCAGAATACCTAGAGATTTTTCAGGGAAGAACTTAGCTGACCTTGAAAGGGTGCTGTAGCCTATGATCTAAATTTGGAACATAAGAGGCTTTGGTTGGAGACGTTTTAAATGATCTGATAAAATATTTGAGTGAATTGTTCCTGTTGGACTTCACTGCAGTGATTCGCCTGATGCAGTCAATGTCTCTGCTTTGGTGAATTCAATTCGACGTTAAAGGTTGTGCCTCAGTTATTGTGCGAGCTTGTGAAGATCCTGCACAAGAGAATGGATGACGGGATGATAAGAACGCCATAAAATGAAGTTTCTTTTCAAAAGAAAGCAAACTTTATTTATGGTCTTTAAACAAACCCTGCCTCACACACAGCGCTGAATATTTATGTGTGTGGACTGCCTATTAATAGCATACGCGCCTCCTCTCATCTTCTGCTCAAGTGAACCTTGAAGAGCCTTGTCAATTACTCTCAATATTACCCACGTAAGTGAACAGACAAGCCCAAAGATCACAGAGGCAGAAACAAATACAGTCAGACTCAGACAGAGAAAAAAAAACGTACACACAGATAGATAATTTTGAACCAGAACGACCGATTGATCTATGTTAATCTATGTAATGGTTGATTCAGACGAGCCGCTGTTCCTGAGGCGGTGTAGACGCCTTGAATAGCTTGTCTTTATTTCCTTAAGATGGTATTCATTGTTCTTGTACAACACTATTCAAAAGAGCACAATGTTCTTTAGAGGTTTTTTCCTCATGAGAGCCGAACACTGTCTCTGTCATTTCATTTCAGGAGAAAATCCCACTTTATGAAATGTCAGGAATAGCTGGCAATCCGTTTCATTTATTTCAGGTCCCTGGCAGATTGACAGACAATAAAAAGAGCTGTGTTATTACACCCAGAGAGTTCATTGCTGGGTTATGGTGATGTTTGAAAGAGATTTCATGCATTTTAGTCAACAGTGAGAATGAGGACCCATCATTCCTTCTCTCCACAGATATACCAATGGGAGCTCTTTTCTTAATCAGTTGACTAATTCCTCCGGTATTTGGCTCCAAATTTAGCTAAGCGAATAGACCACTGTGAAAAGAAACATTTGTAACATGCTACATTTAGTTTTGGTTTAAATCGCTACATTAGGTTTAAAACAAAAACAATGTACTCGACTCAGACATTGCCCTGAGCTAAATTAAATGATATTCTTTTTCCACTGAAGTGATAAAGCAAGAAGCTTTATACTTTTCTACAAATTAAAAGCGCAAAGCAGAGAGTGGAAAGATTGAAGAAGGCTTATCTATGCCGCCCACTCTTCACAGTGAATCAGGCGAGGGGAGAGAGAGGAAGAGACGAGGAGAACAAGGGGCGTGGTTATTGGATCATGATTCACATTAGGCTTCCCCTTGCGCGGCCTCAGTTTTTTTAATTTCCCTCAGGCGGGCCTATTGACAAATCCTGGGTTTCTTCCACAATCAACCATCTCAAGGGTCCTTGACCCCTCGCAGTCAAGCCGGGTGCATTTACGGTGCACACTGGCACTAAGGACAATAGCAAAGCCAATTAGCAAGGTGTACTTTCAGCCTTTGTCAAGTGTAGTCACAATTCACACTAATTACTGATTTGCAGAGAGCCTCCACTGAGATTCCTGCTGGCAGTATTTGGTTCCCACGGGGCAAACATGTCTGTAAGTGTTGACACACATTTGCATTCTCGCTCACACACAATCGGAAATGGTGGTTATTAATTTGTTGTGAGTTATCGTGGTCAACTCCTACTATTAAAGGTCAGTTGGACAGGAGTAAGGGAGCGACTCTCTCCTCCGCCTTCTCTGAATGAAAATGTCTGTGCTGTAAACCCGTGTCTGTTGTAGTCCAAGAGCTATGACATGCAAATGTGTATGCGCACGGTCGTGCTTTCATGTAATTAAAACCGACACGCCTGCATGAATTTGCATATTCACCAGCTAGACGAATAAAGCGCACCCTCTCTCTCCAGGGGTCACTCACCAGTGGCCTCGACCATTCCCTCTAAAATGACCACGATCTCGAACTCCTCCCGTGCCAGCTGCTCTTGTGAGATCTCCCAGAAGGGACTGGTGGCATTGATCTCATGGCAGATGATGAGCGGGGACACCAGAAACAGGCGGTCGTCCCCCGTGTCGAAGCCCACATTGATGTCCGTCTGGTTCAGTGGGATGAACTCCCCTTCCTTGGTCTGTTTGGAGCGGATGACCTTGGCCCGGATAGAGGCCTCCACGATGTGCGAGCTGCGCAGGTCCCCGACGCGAAACATCACACACAGCTTGCCGTCGCGCACGGAGATAACCGCCGTGTGGGAGAACATGAGCGTCTCTGCGCGCCTATTGGGCTGGGAGATCTTGACAAACATGCAGCCCACCATAAAGGCGTTGACGATGGAGCCCAGGATGGCCTGCACCAGCAGCAGGAGGATTCCCTCGGGGCACTTGTCGGTGATGAACCGGTAGCCATAACCAATGGTGGTCTCCGTCTCAATGGAGAACAGAAACGCAGAGACAAAACCGTTGAGGTTGTTGACGCAGGGTGTCCAGTCATTGTCATCTGTGTGGTCTAAGTCACCTCGGATGTATGCGATGAGCCACCAGATGAGGCCGAAGAACACCCAGGTGGTGGTGTAGACCATTGTAAACACGAGCAGGTTTAAGCGCCATCTCAGGTCCACCAGCGTCGTAAAGATGTCGGTTAGGTAGCGGTATGTTTCCCGCACATTGCCATGATGCACATTGCATTTGCCATCCTTCTCCACGTAGCGCTGACGGGGCTTCCTCACAGCACCAGATTTCCCACCACGTCCGGGCACCATTGTACGACCCGTGGGTACCTGTTAGGTGTCGTAGAGAGAAGGAGAATTCAGCTTAGTAATGTTTTGTGTAATGCGAGATTGTGTAAGACTGTAGAGATTAATCTAAATGTGAAAGTTAAGAGTTAAAAAAGATTGATTCTCTCAAACAGATGTGAAAGTAAAGAGTTAAAGTTGATTCTCTCAAACCGAGTCAGAACATCTTTTGTCATGCGAGCTGTGTGAGGTGTGTGTGATGGAAGAAAAATCTTGACAGCATGCTGACATGACAGCTCATTAGAGATGAGTCATCATCAGCTGTGCAGATGAGAGTTCATGACTTCCATTAGACACAAGAGTTTAAGACCAGAGCTTTTCTAACGGATCGCATCACCTTGTCTTTGGGGTCGCTCCATTTCTTTGGCAACTTGATACCCTGTTTCTCCACATCCTGTCCTAAGTGGCCCTTGGAAGTGCTCATGGCCTGGGAGCCTGGGGGCCACAGCGGTGGAGGTTAACTTAATAGAGCAGCAGGAAACAGTCACACTGGAAAAAAAACACACAAAAGGAGGCGTGTTCAAGCAAACATCCAGATAGACAACATACAATATACACCATACAACATACATTCCAACAAATATATACATTAATTCTGACTAATCACTAGGTTTTATCCACATGTAATTGAGATATTTATAGATATACCCACAAGCTAGTATTGATTTTTTTTTTTTTTTACCACTGCTTCAGTCTCCGGTGTACTACTACCTTGCCTTATGCTGCCCTCTGAATACTTGTTCAGTTTAATGGAATATGCTGGTCTTTAGATATCCCCGCGGAGTGTAAGTTTAAGGCCAGGACAAAGTGCTAAATCGGTTAGCGTGGTTTATTTAAGGAGGCAACAGAAGCTTCCACCTGGGCCAGTAGGTCGGTATTTTATCAGCCTAAGCATCGATTCTATTCCCAGGATGTTTTAAAGGTCTCGTCAGTGTTTGGCCAGGCTGCAGACAGAGGCGAGCCAAGACATCAAGTCCCATGTGTCATTGCAGCCGAGCCAGAATCTCTGTTTTAATTGCACAATCTGTCATAGCTCCTAAACAGAACCCCCCACTTCTTCAGCAAGCGCCCTGAACAGCTCTCCGCAGTAGCACCTTGTTATGGTTCCCTGTTTGATGAGGGGTCATCTTGTGGTACACTGTAGTTGAAATGCACTCAAGTGTTGCATTTTTGCTATTGATCAGCTTCCAGACCTTAAGGCTTCAATGTAAACACACATTATTTATTCATTTAAAGACAGCTATGGGTTTATTCTCCTGTGGGTGCCAATAAGACTCATATACACTTAGCTGCACAATCCCACGCAGAACTCCCCCCAACCTCCTCTTGTTTGTAGATAAGAGAATGTGTAGTGCTTTGATGGCGTATTACATGCTTTTAACCTTAATCACTCAAAGGAGATCGACAGCATTCCTTCTGCATAGAGGATTTTATGGTCTGCTTTCTTAGATTGAAGTGGCACACACTGCGCTTGTTATATGAACAGATCAGTTGCTGTGTTGTGAATTTGGTCTTATTTGCAACAACTGAACCAGTCTCTGTGTTAAACAGAGTCCGTATTAAAGCACGCCTACACAGGCTATTGCAGATTTCATTTTGCCGTTCAGTGCTTTCACATGTTCTCCTGGAGCTCATTATGATGTAATGACATAATCCTGAGGTTTCAGTCACTGATCACCCTTGGAGTGATGGGAATGATATTGTTTACTGAACAATACTCAACTCCACGGTGTCCTGCACGATTCATAATACAGACACTGCACTCTACCTCCCCCACTCCCACCCCATATTCTCTACAGTGTGTTTAGCCAGTGGGTGCAGGTGACGAGAAATCGGGAGTCATTCATTAACATATACACATGGAGACGTTATTAACGAGGGGTCTGTTGAGGGGAGGTGAGGGCAAGGAGGGGGCAGGTCGAGACAGACGGAGGCAGAAGGCGCACGCCAGGAGACCACAGCTACACCTCAGACACACGGCTGTGACCACACAACCCCTGTGGAGGGTGAGGTGGAGGAAAAGAACATGAACAACCTTCAGGATAAACCACAGAGAGAGAGAGAGAGAGAGAGAGAGAGAGAGAGAGAGAGAAAGAGAGAGAGAGGCGGGGGGGGGGGATTCTGTGCCTGACAGTAAGTGCTGTGGTGTGATAGGGCATGACCTTGTGGCACAGGTTTGGGGTGTACCTCTCCTGCTTGCAGGTTTTTATTGTGATTTGACAGCAATCTAAAGAGCACCAGCGCATGACAACCCAATGAGAAATCACTGAGGTTCAGACAGGCACCAGAGCAAATATATCACAAGGAAAATTATTTAAAAACAGAAACACTGTAATTTTATCATTGTTTTTTATTTAATATTGTCAAATTATATTTGGCCACTAGATCATAGTGCCATTGCGATCAGTATAATCAAGAGAGAGAAATGATGACACTCTGACATTTAACAATGACCTTAGTGTTGCATTGCTTTTGAGAAACATAGGATTTACTAGTCCTGTGTGCAAATCCCACCCCCCCCCCCCCCAAATCTCAATCCCCCAGCAAGCCGTCCGACTGTGACGCCATGACAGGGCGGGCTACAGAAGACAGGCCGTAGCCCACAGAGAATGCTGACGCCACTGAGGGGGGTGGCAAGGGAGGCTGGAGGGAAGAGCAGAGGATGGGGTCAAAGTGAAATGTCACCAACTGGACCAGACAGACGATGCTCGCCCGTCCGCACGCCCACCCGCCCGCCCGCCTGCCCGCACGCCCGCCCGCCCACCTCCTCACAAGAGCCTCTTCGGAAGAAGAACCGGGTCCTTGGGACGCGTGGGCTAAAGGTCCACGAGTCACTGACTGGCAATTCGTCTGTTCTGGGCATTTCTCTCCCTCACAGTGTGTTTTTTTGCTCATTTCATTGCTATTTGCTCATTTCATTTTTAATCAGTCAATTTTAATGTGTTGCCTGGCAGAAATACTAATGGCAGGATGAAGCAGTCCCACAGAAGGCAATGGCCGAGAGAGACAGGGAAGAGAGACAGGGAGAGAGACAGGGAGTGAGACAGGAAAGAGAGACAGGGAGAGAGACAGGGAGAGAGACAGGGAGTGAGACAGGGAGAGAGACAGGGAGTGAGACAGGGAGAGAGACAGGGAGAGAGACAGGGAGTCTATTGAAATGGCCGACAGAGAGAGAGAGAGGGAGTGTAATGAAATGGTAGGGCTTTGTGTCCTGATAGTGTGAGTAACGCAGAGGAGGGTGCTTCAGCTCCCACTCCACAGTCTCTCCTGCGGAGTGGACCACAGCAGAGCAGAAGACTTGAGAGCTTATTCAATCCCAAGAGTTTAGGGCATGGACACGGTGAGGACATGCTCCCTCAGCTATGGATGATACAGATTTATATAAAATAATTATCCCCAAACCAGCTCCAAGTGGTGTGCAGAAGAGCTCTGGGATAGGGACCTTGTTGGTTCTATTTCTGTCAAAAGTAATTTACATAACTCTTTTTTTCAGCTGCTCTGACGAGTCTATGACTGCGGAGAATGATATTACTCACTAATGCTCCGGCCTTTGAAAATGGCCTCGAGTTCAGCTTTCAGTTGTGGTGAACTGGCTTCACTGATGCACATTGACATAATGCCTCATGGACAAATTGTGCGAGGGTTTTCAGAGCATGTGCTGCATAAGGAATTCCTCCCTACAGACCCCTACAGAGTGATACGCTTACAGACTCTGACGTTAGCTCAGGTCCAGAACATTCCAGAAAGCTCAATCGGTGATGAGTGGGCTTCTGCTGCCATTGCCCAGTTGAAATAGGTGGAAGGGATCACAAGGCTGTTCCCATGGACACATTGGAGGAGTTTAAGAAGAGCTCCCTCCAGCACAGTGTGTGGCAAGTGCAATTATAATCAGAGAGTACAGGAAATCCATTATGCATTTCTCTTCCCTGAACATATTAGATTTGCAGTCTGTGAGGACAAGTACTAATAATTGAGCTTCCATATAATTAAAAAAAAAAATGTATGTGTTACATGTTTACATGTGTATGAATATGTTATTTTACCTAAATGTGTATGTATTTTAGCTGATGCAAAAAATTGCCGACATTTAGAGAGGGGATGTGTGAGAAAACGAGGTGTGAGAAAAACGAGAGCTCATTAAATTCAAGAGCATTTGGGCAAAAGATTTTATTTACAGCAGAGAGCACCCTCAAATCGCCCACTTAAATTACGGAGTCCTCTCTTTAGTAATTTTACCCATCAATGTCTCTGCCCTCAAATTAAGTAACAGCTCCACACAGTGAAGGAGAGGACGGGGGAGAGAGACGCGCTGGAACAAAAATAGACCTGTTTCCAAGCCTTTGGTTTGCCAATGTTGTTCCATTAGGGTGCACACACAGAGCTGGTGGGAGCGCGGCTATCATCTCTTTTTCACCCAAACGCACACAGACGTCTCTGGCCGAGAAAGCCACACACAAGTTAGAGTCCTTAAAATGGCTTTGAATTTTGCTTTTTACTTTTTTTAGAGGCCCACTTAGAGGAGTTTAGTTCTCTCTTAAGTATCATTGTTCCCTTGGGAAAATGGGGTCCCTAGACAACTTAAGCACATTCCCACATTTTTTTGTGTACGAGGGGATTTAATTACAGCCTATGGTCATGTTCTTGTTCTGTCTTACTTTACTTGCTGCTTTTTTCTCTTCCCCGCCCTTCTGTCTTCTTCTCAGGGCTTTCAGGGACTTTTATGTGTCTCTAATTGGAGTCGCTGAATAAGAAGTAAAAACACAAGATACACACAGATTGGGATGCCATCGTGTCATTATCCACTAATAGCCACCCGTGATCAGCAAGTTGATGGAGCTGAATATTGTTGTTTTCCTGTTGTGTCATACATGAGCTGAAGTGCTCATTATTTTGTATAATCTTACTTTGTAACCCAGCCAATAGCTGGCACCAGACTCATTAGCAGTCATATTGGCTTATGTGAGGATTCAGGTTCACCTGCATGGATTTGAACTATTTTGCCCCACCAGATAGCCTCCTTCCTGTTATTAACAAACCCCCATTGGTTTTGCTCATTAGATTCTATCAAAGTATTACCTTGAGTTATGGGTCGCCTATTTCCCATGGCGCTATCATTAAAGGCAGCTTAATGAACTGTGTTTAGGAGACACACAGCCAATTCCTTTGTGGACTCTGGATGAGCAAGAGGACAGTTTGCTATTGATTGCCGTGGCGATTTGATGTTGCTTTGCATTTGACCTTTTTCTAATTTGCATCATGACCCAGTATTGCTTCAATCGGTCTCACATCACCTGTTTTGTATGCACATTTCATTCATTAGCGAGAAGATTGTCACTACCACTACCATAAACAGGAACCTCTGTTAAAAAAAACTGAGAAATATCATGTGTGCCCAAATAATTGCGAAGCAAACAAATCAGACATGGCATGTTGTGTAAGGAAAATAGCCACAGGGCTTTTGCCGAGGAACTGTTGCACCGTTCAGAAATCATCATTTTTAAACCTCCTTTGTGCCTCACTGAGCCTGTTTGGGTTTGAATCATAAAATACCACACTGTGGATAATGGTAACCGCCAGTTCTGCCTCACGTTGAGGCCAATGAAGCTCAACACAAAAAAAACAAATTTCCAATGACAGGACAGATGTGTCCTGCTTGTGTGAGTACGCTATTGTGTTATGAAAGGAAACAAATCATTTCACCGCATGCGGCTGACGAATAACCGGGCAACTGAGCACAAATGTTAATACGTCTCTTTCTACCTGAGATTGGGGACATTTTTATTTGGGAAAATAGGACGTTGTTCTCTTCCTCCATCACGGGCCACTCCAGTGTTTGGCGAGCGTGTCCTGGATAATTGTGTCCTCACAGAAACATGCACAAGAGGCACCGAAAACAAAGTTTTTTCAAAATGAAACTATTATTCATGCAGAATGCCTGTGCCTCCACCTGACCTCAACCCCACATTAATACTCCCACCCCCGTCACTGACTCCTATTTCTATGCTGATTCCACTTCAATACAGCTGAAGAGTGTGGAGAATCCAGGAACACGCGTGATTACACAGCAGCCAGAATTGATTGAAGTTTAGAAAACCTACTTGTTTCTGCCCACTGACCTTCATCAGGGCTAGGCTGATGTCTAGTGCCAAGACATATATTTTTTAAACTTCTATGATTTTTAACTGCTTTATATCCACAAGTGCTGCTGGATTCTCTACACTTTTCAACGATCCAACGTTTTCGGTGCTAGAATTACTATCGAACACAATACAGGACAGTTGACAAGATATGTACATTCAAACCGTTTACATTCAAAGATTTTACCTTTGACAATTCAATCACAACTCCTCCAGTTTATCACAATATTAGTGTGGGTTTAAGAAGAAAAGGTTTAAGTGGAGAAATGTATATATGCTGCAGTCACAGATATTGTTTTCAGTGTGTGGAGCAACTTTACTAATATAATTCGTTCCAAAATGAATAGCTGATAAAAATGCTTCGTTACACCAATAACACTGTTTAAAAAACAAAAAATATACATAGCATACCTAAATCCTACAAATGGGTGAGTGCTTGCAGTGCAGATCATTTAGATCTCTATCTTCAATTATATTGTGTAATGACAGAGCCCCATACTGTAGGCCTACCACATAGGTGCATGACAATAAGCTGTGGGACCTATTTGCACTACCCACAGTATGCTTCATTATCATCATCGCTGATTAGGGGAAATTAATCTTTAGAACATTACCGTAGCCAATTTAATTTGATGTGAAATCAAAAAGTGAGTTGTGTGAAATGGGATGTCTCACAAAAATATTAAAGGCAAAGTCCTTGAATATGATACATTACACTTTTCGTCGAAATCAGCTAAATTCCCCTCATATTCCTTTAGCTGTCCATCCATTGTGGGTTTTACTCAAAATAACCCCACTGCTCAGTCCTGGCTCTGTCAATAGGAAACAAACAAAGTGGCTCCTACCGAGCCACACACTCGCCCAGCCAATCAACAATGTTGCTTCAGGAGCATGGAAGGGTGGGGTGTATTTGATTGGCTGTTGACATCAAATATAAACAACCTTTCACTAGGATCGATGACTACCACGACCACCTCTACCGTCAAGAACATAGCAGGATATATGGACAAACCGTTTCGTTCATAATATTATGTTCAGGTTACAAGAGTGCAAGAGTGTTTTCCCCTTGTATTTCCTTGAAATGCATTCCCTTACACAGAGTACAAAGGAAGCCAAAAACAGGTCCTGCCTCAAGACCCTTTTCAAGAATTCAGACATGAGCTATGCCCAACAGACAAGACTAGAAAATTGAATGACTCAATTATTCATAACCAGTGGATGGCCTCTATACCATTAGCCCTGAGTTATATTCATCATTCTATTATTCCACTATGGTGCCAGTGGACCTTCCAGAATGACACTTAAATAGATTAAGTACAATTGTAGCTCATGACATTGAAGCTATGATACTGCATTGGTATTTTCTGGAATCTTAACATATTTCAAGTTGATTACTATACAGAACCAACTTTGAATTCAGATTAAGTGAAATAATTGTATGTGACTCTTTCTGATTCCCCTTGGTCTAGAGCAATAGCAGTCTCCTTGCTGTGGCTATTGGTGCCCATACAAGACTGTCACAAAATACAGAATTTCCGAGTGAAATGAACACTGGGTGCCTCTTTTCCTTCTCCATCTTTTGTAGTGCTGTTTTTTTTCAGTCATCTGAAACACAGATGTTAAAACAGCTATTATTTCCAGAACATCACTCAAGACGTCCTCAACGTCTCAAGACGCACCCTTGCATGATGCATCTCATTCCCGTGATAACTGCTAATCAGCTTGACTTCGTTTCAGGCCCGCCTCGTAGGAATCACTGATATGGATAACAGGACGTCTTCTGGACACGCTGCACCAGGCACAGACACTGCCTGCCGCCTGTTAGTTCCGGAATTACGAATTTACTCAACGCTGTAAGTGACAAAGACCGCCTTTGCGCATTCCTATCCGGCACGGCAGTGAATATCCTCTTTTGGATTATATAACAATTCATGTTTGAGAAAGATATCAAGGATGAAACCCCTTCTAAAATAGACAGCGGGCTGTGCACTGCCACGGGACTGTGATTAATTGTTTAAAAACTATTGCAGCGACCTGCAAAATAAGAATAAACCCTGAACCAAACGCAAACACACACACATACCAAGCGATTGTTTTCTGAAGGCTACTACACACACGCGGGCGTGTGATCCATTCATAAATTAAATCTGCTATTATGCAAACTCGTAGGTGATACTAGAAATATCAAATTGCTGGGAAACAAAACCAGCATACGGCCGTCCTCAGCAAAATTACACAAAAGAAGTACAAACGGGGAGTCAAGCATAAACGATAGAATAGTCGATTTGGGATTTACGCACATAAAGCCTTGAAATGAAATATTGCCTATCCTCGCAGAAAGTGGTAGGTTGATATCCCACCTCCAAAAACCAATGTTACAACAAAATATCGCGTCAGTGTGCACATAAAAGTTTATGAGGCTACAACACCCGTAACAGACCATTCTCCCAAGCCTTGAAGTAGCCTTTTGTAATCGTAAGATCTTATTGTAAGATATTACTTTCTTTGCTAAAAAACTATCACAATATCCTATGTAAATATTTAGGTTTCCTATAAATTCTATCGGATACCACATGCATGACTACATTGCAACATGGAAATATAAACCATATTAATCAATAAAAACATGCGTTTTTGCCCTCAGTTGCATCATAAAAAAGAACTGCGTCCCATAGAGAGTTATCTCGTTAAGCGAGAAGACAACAGGGCATTCAGGAATAGCTAGTCACCTGCACAGCAGAAGTGTGTTGATTCCTCGCCCGGACTGGAGCTCCTGGTAGGTCTCCAATGTGGGATCATCTGAGTCCGTGCGCGCCAGCAGGACGTGTCCGTGGATCAAAACACCATATTCTTCCCAAATGTGCTGTGATCGCTCTTACGGCAGGTTTGGCTTCTTATCAACGAACGCCTGTAAATATCTACACTGTCATGCCACGTCTTGTTTGATAGTCCCGCTGGCCGGACAATGAGTCGCGATGTTGTTCTGTCAGGAACCAGCCTACTCCTAGTCTCCAAACTGAGATCACCAGATCTCATCAACGCGAATTTAAGGTGGAGAGCATTTTTGATAGACTAGATGGAGAAGGAAATGTAAGCACATGGTTCTCTGTGTACGTTTCAGAACGATCTACGTTTATATGGACGAGACGGAAACGGGCGCAACGGCACAGAAGCTAGCGCGTAATGCAAATATCCCCTCCCCCTTTGCTGTCAGTTCGCGGACTGTGGCAACATTTATGTGCAGGAGGCTGAGGGCAGACATGTATGCGCGCCGCACTGGCATTGTCATACTTCACAGTGTCGCCCCTAATTGTTTTTCATGCAAGAGTTCCGTGATGCCCCCATTTGTGGTATAGATGTATCTAAAATATTCAAGTAGAAGCTATATAACACTCAGGTGGGTGAAACAGGAGTTGAGTGGTTTAACATTAGTAAGTTCAGGTGTATTTAGCACGAGGGAGGCAATACTTATTAGCATATCCACATCAAATCGTATGTTCAAAGACTTTAACATGTCCACACCACAACTCATTTTGCACCCATAATTATAAGAACATAAATACAGTGAATATTTCCATGAGCATTGATGCTACTCTAAGACAAAATCTCCTCATTTTGTGATGAAGTTTCTAAACAAAACCTAAATGAATTGGTGGTTTCTTTAAAGAAACCTAAGGAATTGGTGGTGTCAAAAGTCACAGGCAGTGCATGCACACAAGGGCACACATGTAATCACACACACACACACACACACGCGCGTGCAAACACATACACACACGCGCACACACTCACACTCACACACACACACACACACACACACACACACACACACACACACACACACACACACACACACACACACACACACACACACACACACACACACACACACACACACACACACACACACACACACACACACACAGTCACACAACACAGTTAGTTAAATACACAAACGCACACACGCACGCACGTGCACATTTACGCACACACACACACACACACACACACACACACAGGCACACTCATACACACACACTGAGGCACCAAAAGGATGAATAGGTCACTGGCATGATGGTACGCGCTTCACTGTGCCTCTGATCTTAGTGAGCCAAACCTCTGCAGGGATAGTGAGTAGTCTGAGCGGAGTGAACAGTATAGCAGATGTCATAAGGAGAAGAGGCCTGCTTTCTCCTGTTCCCAGGTGCTGCAGGGATTATCACAGCTCTCATCACGACCTCTCCCTCAGGACATCACAGGCCACTCCGATGCAAGCCAAATGGTGACAGTAATCTCTAGTCTCGCATGTCTACTTCTCTCTCTCTCTCTTCTCACTGTTTGAGAAATAATCCATTAGGTCAAGAGCAATCATAACGATCCATAACTTGTTTTTCTTTTTTGTATTGCATGCACTAATTTACACATATCTGTGACATATCCACTGGCACAGGTGCCTGGGCAAAGCAGAGGTAAACAAGTAAACAATAACCACAGCAAGCCCTGCACTGTCTGGTTAAAGTCGTAGCTCATTTCTTTGTGATGTGAAATCCCTCTAACTGTCACATATTACGGCACAAAGGCTATGATTTGTAGGCCAGGAAGTGCTTTTCAAATTTCTGGACGAGGACAAATGTGTGCGTGAGTGTGCAGGTTCAGCGGGGAATAAACAATGCTTTAAAGGAGGAAAACAGCCCAAGGTCTGCCAGGGCTGTGACGAATGCTAACTGCTTTTGATGACATCAGCCATAGGCGGCCCACATCTCAACGTCTTAAGGACTTTTCCAAGCCTACACGGGGTCAGCCTCGAACTGACCTCACTAAACTAGTCTGCTGCTCGACCACAATCTTTCATAAACGAATTCTCAGGAGACCATAAAACATCGTCTTTTGTTTTGTGAAACAACACACCACTCTACATTATTCATGCAAGCAGACAGAAATACATTTAGTCTAATTCATAAATACTCATTAAAGCATAGCAGATTCCAGTAGGCTGTCACCTCAGAGCAATACCAGTGCATCATGCTTTACGACGCCAGTAAATATCCCTGCAGCAACAGAAGACTCTACTGCCCATGGATCAGCCTATGCTTTTCTTCTCCCTGATGGGGGAGAGGGTTTAAATCTCAGGAGCCGGTGAGGGAATGGGGGGGGGGGGGGGGGGGATGCAGTGCCATGCCTTGAGGGGGACGTTTGAGTGGCACATTAAGGTTCCGACGTGGACCATCTCCGAGGCCACTGTTAATTATCAGGGGGAGAGGAGAGGGTGGGGAGGTGAACACTTGTCACCAGCGCACGTTGATATCTTCCTCGCTTGGCCAGACAGAGAGAGAGAGTTTTGTGTGAGGTCAGGGGGCTGTTCACCATGACTACAACAATCTAAAACATCTAACATGGAACATTGGAGTTGTGCGCCATCTCTGTATCAGAACCATTCAGAATCAGAATGGTTACAATGACTCAGTCAGAATGACTACAATACTCCCCATGCCCCCTGGGAAATGAATGCAAGAGAAGGCTGAGGGGGTGATTTGTGGTTGAGGCAGGCAACACCATGTGGGGTGGCGTAGCCTTGGGTGGTAACGCTCTTCATCAGAATGAAATGTGGGCCCTTTGTGGGCTGCCCTTGTCTTCTAAATCACCCCAAACAACCCATTGCCATGACTGTACAGGCCTAAATGGCAGAAATTAGTCTATTATAATCTCCGCCTTCAGGGGGTGCCTTTGAATGGAACGTTTTTCCGGGCGACGCAGTCGCAGAGACACATTGGCGATGATGAGGACAGGAGCGGAGATGGCAAGAGGGAGACTCAGAAATGGGGGCTGGGAGGAGGTGGGTGGGTGTATAAAGAGTTCGAAGCGAGGGCAGATGGCTATGCACAACAGATGTGAGGGATGGGTTTCATTTCCAGAGATCGTTATAAAGCTGTAATTGCAACAATGACCTTCTACACGAGATATTTCTACTAGTGAATCTGATCTGGGCTATCACTATTCCCCAAATCACAGATTTAGTTTCCCCTCCACCCGATTTATCCATGGTTTCTTTTGATAATTATCTTGCTGGGGGATTATCTCTCAAACATGAGATGGACCGAATATAAACACAAGCGGATACTTCACAGCTTATCATCACATTAATATGCTGAGCAATGCTGGTGCCTCTTCTTGTTTTTTATTCTTCACCTCATCACAAAGCTTTTAAAAAGGCAGACGGAAGTACACTGGGTGAACACTCTGCGCCCTGGTGCCTTCTACCAGCCGTACTTGCACAGAATAGTCTGCTTTTATTTCGCCGGAGCTTGTCAAAAACTCTTCATGCATTAGCGACTGTGCCAAAAGTTGCACTTCAAAGGGGAACCCTCCTCGGACAGTAAAGGTTAATGAATAAGGAGTCGATTTGTCAGCGCTGGCATGCGTGTGTGTGTGTGTGTGTGTGTGTGTGTGTGTGTGTGTGTGTGTGTGTGTGTGTGTGCGTGTGCGTGTGTGTGTGTCTGTGTGTGTGTGTGTGTGCGTGCATGTGTGTGTGTGTGTGTGTGTGCGTGCCTCTGTGAACACAGTGGAACTGGCCCATTAAAAAGGCCAGACAGACTGCGAGGGGTGGAGAGACGAGGAGAGGAGAGGAGAGGAGGAGGAGAGGAGGAGAGACGAGGAGAGGAGAGGAGAGGAGGAGAGAAGAGGAGAGGAGGGGAGGGGAGGAGAGGAGGAGAGAGGAGAGGAGGAGAGACGAGGAGAGGATAGGAGAGGAGAGGAGAGGAGAGAAGGAGAGATGAAGAGAGGGGGAGAGGAGAGGAGGAGAGATGAAGAGAGGGGGAGAGGAGAGAAGGAGAGATGAGGAGAGGGGGAGAGGAGAGGATTAGAGACAAGGAGAGGAGAGGAGGAGAGGAGAGGAGAGGAGGAGAGGGCAGTGGCTGAGGAGAGGGACAAGAAGATGGACTGAGGGGAATATGGAAGAGGGAGGATGCAGACGAGCTGAGATAAAAGGAATACTGGTGGTTGATGAACACATCAAACTTCAACACTAAAAAAGGACAGAACTGAGGATTATTTCTCATTAATGTTGATGCATGCATGATGTATTCACAGGCTCTAACTGTGAAACTGGGCACATATTCTCTCATTCACACATACACACACACATCTGTTTGAACAATAAGCACACACACCAGATTGTACACACACACACACACACACACACACATGACAAACACTCTCAGAAACCAGACCCAACCACATCCAAGACTCCTTACGCGCACACAAACACACACAGACACACACACACGCCAAACCAATTACAGGGGAGGAGAGGAGAGCGAGATGAGAAATGGTCTCTTGTATATCACTACTTTAGTGGCAGCCAGTGATGGGCTCATTAAATGGGATATGTCGCAGCAGCCAGGTCACAACCCAGCGTCCATGTTTCCACTCCTCTCTACTACATTTGAGGCCATTAGTTGTGCTGCCTATGACAATATAATAATTGCCTTTTTTCACAAAAGTGCATTAAGGCCCCCAAGAGCTTCAACCAGACTAGTCGTGATGTACAGGGGCTCTGTGCTTCCCTCTCATTGCTCCTTCACTTTATATTTGTCCCGCTCTCTCACACACACGTAGACACACACGTAGACACACACGTATACACACATTACACACACACACACACACACACACACCTGTACAAACTAATTTTGCTTTGGGTCAAGCCAATTCTTTTCAGTCATTTCAAAGTCATGAATATCGGCCTCTTTTCAAAAGAGAAAACAAGAACGTCACCTATGACTCACTGATGTAAACTCATCTCTCTGTTTGCGTTTCGCCTCTTTTTTTTTTTTGTGATCCATATCTGGGCCAGAACACAAAAAAAGGAACGTGGATGGATGGAAAAATGGCAGCAGGTGAGGAGTGGAGCCGGGTCTGTTTGTGCATTCACAGCGAGCCACTCTGTCTGGCTGCCCCCCCCTCCACCTCACCACCCGCCCAGCACTCCCCTCTCCACCCCCCATCATCAGTGTGCACTCAGCGGCCAACAAGGACCGGGCAGAATTACACACTCCCGCTGCCACCCCACCACTCCTCTGGAACGGCGTGATTTCATACATCCGGATTTTTCTCCCGCTGAAGTGCGGCTAGGCCACTGATTTGAAAGGCAAACTGTCCATTACGAGGTGGGAGGCTGCCTGGTGTGTCAGTGCGCCCTAGACGCTCTTTCCTGGCTCTGAATGCAAATGTATGCTGAGAATTGCAGATTCTCACACATGGGGCGTGTTTGCATATCAACCTCGAGCTAAGTAGCTACTGTCAGAGTGATGGTCATGTCTCTGTCCCCATTCTGTGTATGTCTCTCTGGTGTGTGTGTGTGTGTGTGTGTGTGTGTGTGTGTGTGTGTGTGTGTGTGTGTATGTCTCTCTAGCGTGTGTGTGTGTGTGTGTGTGTGTGTGTGTGTGCGCATTTGTGTGTGTGTGTGTGTGTGTGTGTGTGTGTGTGTGTGTGTGTCTGTGCATGTGTGTGAGTTCATCTTAGTAAGCACAATAAGAGAGCAGAACGGGAGAGTGAATTGCGGCGAGGACCAAATTTGTACATTTGCATTATTTAGTTGCCTTTATCTTTCGCTTCCCAGAGTGCTGTAGTACTCGAGTCCCTGTAGCCTGTCCCTGTCCCTATCCCTGTCTCTGTCCCTGTTCCCTCACGTCCCTGTCCCTGTCCCTGTCCCACACGTCCCTGTCCCCGTCCCTGTCCCTGTCCCTGTCCCTGTCCCACACGTCCCTGTCCCTGTCCCTGTCTCTGTCCCTGTTCCCCGCACCCACACGTCCCTGTTTGTACCTTCTCTAAACCCCAGGACCATTCCCAAACAGGCCACTCCTCTGCTCCTGTGGTGTATAGCCCGCAATGAACACAGACATACACGGTCATAACACCAGTCATAACCACCCACGGGGCTAAGAGAAGCACCAGTCATAACCACCCACGGGGCTAAGAGAGGCACCAGTCATAACCACCCACGGGGCTAAGAGAAGCACCAGTCATAACCACCCATGGGGCTAAGAGAGGCACCAGTCATAACCACCTACGGGGCTAAGAGAAGCACCAGTCATAACCACCTACGGGGCTAAGAGAAGCACCAGTCATAACCACCTACGGGGCTAAGAGAGGCACCAGTCATAACCACCCATGGGGCTAAGAGAAGCACCAGTCATAACCACCTACGGGGCTAAGAGAAGCACCAGTCATAACCACCTACGGGGCTAAGATAAGCCTGGCTTCTGTGTGGCTGTGGTTGATTGGCTCTGGAGTTTCGGTTCACTGGGCTTGCTTCATGAGGTAAGGTTTCCTGATAATCTATGATCGTTCAATCATGCATTTGTATGTTTGCTCTGATTTCGTGACTAGACTACATCATTTTTAATACTACTATGTTTTTAGTTAAAAAAAAAAGAAATACTGTTTAATGTTCAGTGTGACCAGTAGTCACTCAACCTTTATGCATGTCTTGCTCACTTCAGTGAGACTTGAGCAGTTGGCTCACAAACACACACACACACACACACACACACACACACACACACACACACACACACACACACACAAACACACGTACACACACATAAACATAATTAAAAATGCATGGCAGTAACAGCTACATAATCCTATAACAACAACAATATCTTGCCAAAGCGCTACAGCTGACTATTAGCCGGGGAAGCTAATTCACCGGATGGTTACATAAATTGCAACTCGCAGCCAAAAAAACAAGATTTGTGCTCACAGAGGCGGGCTGCATTTGGGCAAGGATGCCAGAAGCTGCATAAAAGGCCTGAGTCCAAACTCTGAAGTCTGGAGGTATCGCTACACACACACACACACACACACACACACACACACACACACACACACACACACACGCTATCCTGACAGACACCAGAGACAGGACAGTCTAGAGGGATCACCGCTGTTCCTCTCACAACTCTATCAACACCATCAGGTATACAGAGTAAGGGGCCATCAAAGCTACCTTGAGCTGTTTTCAATTCAGAACAGGATTACACCATAGCACAGGATTGTGTGTGTGTGTGTGTGTGTGTGTGTGGGGGGGGGGGGGGGGGGGGGGTATGCGTGGGGTGTTGGCAAGAGGAATCTCAAGAACTGGAGTTTGCTTTGCGGACTGTGATTGGAGACGCAAGGGATTACGTCAACATTGTGTTCAGGGAAGGTGTGGGAAGGACAAGCTATGGAGGAGAATACATGTAACGGGGTGGTGTAGACTTCAAAGACAGCTCTCGCCGCTTGCACAGACAGAGGACAACAAGCAGGCGGATCTGACTTTTCGAAGAAAGTCAAAGTGAATGCTAAAAATAGTAAACAGTGAATTACTTTGAATGTGGTATAGAGACAATGAAGGTCACCTTGTTTCCTCCAAGAAAAACATTTGCACAATAAGGTAGGGTTCCTAAAACCTGCTGCTGAGTATTTCAGAAAAGTAAAAAATGTGAAATAAGCAAACATCCAACTGGAATCAAATCAATGTTGTGTTCTTGGAGCAGGTTTCCATTCCGCCATAGTTAGCCATCCTGCAGGGCATGCCTCTAGCACTCTCATCATGTCTGGTGTGTTTGCAATAGTGACTGTGTGTGTGTGTTGTGTGTGTTTCAAGAAAGAGAGACAAATAAAAAGATAGATAGAGTAGGAAGAGAGAGGGGTAGAAAGCGACAGAAGGAGGGAGACAAAAATATTGGCAGAGAGTGTAGTGGGATAGAGGGAAGGACAGTGTGTAAAAAAGGTAACGATGGTTTACACCTTTGGGGTAAAGACTATGTACCTGTCCGTATATCTCAGTAATCAACCAATTTCACTTAAGTGATAAGCTTGCTGAAACTGATAAACAACATTCGCAATGAAGGGCTGTGGCTTTAGCTTGTGGCCACTGGAATCTAAAATAGAGAGAGAGAGAGACAGAGCTCTGTAGAACATCAATATAGACATACCAGCGAGTCAATCCGATGCCTCTCTCATTTTATTCACCACTTGCTCTCTCTCCTCAATGGACTTCAAACGTGACCAGCGAGCCACAAGCATTTCCGAGCGTCTTGTTTAATGCCAGGCACATCCGAGTCACCGGAGGGGGCATCGGTTAAGTGTAAATGCCAGCGGTGATTGCGGTCGCAATTACAAGATGGAAAGAGCTGGTATTTACTCATGCCATTTCCAAACGTTAAATCTATCTAGCTATTACTGTGGGGCAGGAGAACCATTTATTTTGTATTCTGCTGGAAGGTGCCTGGTTTCATGTATTCTGTCATTTATTAAGATAAATGTTGATAATTAAATGGCACTCAGGTGTAGATTAAAACACACAAACTCTCTCCTCACCAGAGTCTCTTTGCTGAGATTCTTTCCTGATAACTGGCATCTTCACATTCATGCTGTCTCGTATTATACTCTATACACAATGGAAAAAAAACCCACTGGGGTCTCTTTTTAGATACATTTAGCTGATTACTTGATGGTTTAATCCACTAATGAAGGCCCAAAGCTGGACTCAGTGAGATGTAGGGCAGACCTCCATGACCCGCCTCGAGTCCTGGTTAAGAGGAGAGAGAAGACCTCCTCCACCAGCATGGTTCCCACAGGACGTGGGATATGGGAAGACATGCTTTCCATCTCTGGGATCTTGTTTCGCATGTAGCAGAGCCTCCAGGACAAAGCCCACCCCAGTTTCAAACATCTAGGGAATCGTGTTTTAGCACATAACATCGGAATCAAGCCTAATTTTGTCCCCTTTCAGTGATTGTAATATAATCCATTTTAGTGAGAATTACCGTGCTTCCCTATTTTCTAAAATATAGGTTCAACCAATGAGGCTTCTTTTGGCTTCTTGCAAAAGAAAACGTTATCAGGTCAAAATCATTAAGGGTAAGACATTACATTTGGCAAATATACAGCAGTATAGTAGATACTGTTTTTTTCCCAAGCTTGCAAGTCTGGCATGAAAACACAATGAGACGATGTTATGTAAGAGCACTGGGCCACACTGAATGTCGCTGACGGAAGAAGCAAAATACCCAGCTGAAACCAGGGGTACTTAAAGATTAAGAACAGCAACCTCCAACTTCCAAACCAAAGAAGGATTGAAGTCGGGGTGCAGCTTAGGAGAGGCAGGGATCCCTGGCTTTCTGCAGATAAAAACTTATGCACAGTAAGTCCACACTTTATGGTTGATAGTGAATATATTTTATAACCTATGAGGGGCAAGAGAGGGAGGGCATGAGGAGGGGGTGGAGGTGTGTATGTCCACAAAGATTTCCTCTGACACAGACTAGAAAACATTTATCTGCTTCACGTGGATTAAGGTCCTTAGCCTTTTATGAGCAGTCAGAGTTAACCAGGATTTGGGGAAAAAAGTTAAGTAAGTAAGTAAGTTAGTTTGAGCAAAAAAATAAAAAATAAACAATTATGAAAATTATGTGTTTTTGTAAAGGACGAAAACTGGGAGATCTTTGCCAGCACAGCTTACATGTACACATTTATATGTAAAACTTTGATGATGCATTCAAACAATGACTTAGTAGTAGCAAGTGCATCTATGCATTACACTCCTCTTCAGGAATACACATTTGATTATCCAGACAGCTGTGTGGCTAAGCCAGGCATGTATTACGTAAAGGACTGCCATAGATAAATGCCTTACCTCACCTGCATGCTACTAAGTATACTTATACAACAAATAGGACAGAACAGAGGTGATCTTAACTGGGTTGCATCCATCACCCCACCTCCAGTCTCCACTCATCAGTGTGATTCATGAACATCATCTCACCTTCTGAATGTGGCAGTCTCTTACGGGCCAAATATAGTTTATATAACAATCACGGAAAAGATGTGGAGTGAATGTACACACTACATCTTTTACGCCGCCCTCCCAGCACCGACTGTGGTTGCTAAGCAAGTGTTCTGTAAGGAGGTTTATAGCCAACAAACACAAAATGCAAGTGCTGTACTGTACGTCCCTGTGCAGAACGACAATTATTAGCTGTACTAACGTACCATTTCCGTGAGGAAATGTTCACTAATATGTAACAGGCTGGGAATAGCACAGAGAGAACTCACATGGAGAACACTGCTCCCTGAAGTGATTAAACCAGTGCAAATACTCCCCTGGAAGACTTCAAGATTTCAAAGGTTCCTCTGTAGGCCCCTATCTCCCTCCGAAGTCTGCGCGGAAGCCGTGAGAGAGACATATGCTCCTTATGACCGGCGAGATGAGCGCCTGAGTGTCTAATTGGAAGGACTCCCCCCTCCACGTCTCTCGTAATCAGGCGGATGTGCTGCTCACCTCCAGTTAATCACTGTCCACGAGTGTACCGCATGCTCTCAGCCACCCCCCCCCCCACCCCCCCCACCCCCTCCAAGGTAGATATGTGAGGAGATGAGAGGGAGCTGGAGAGGAGGGAAGCAAAAGAAGTGCAATGATTATGGGCCATTAGTTATGCGTGAAAAATTCATCTCGCGCCAAAGGAAGAAGCGGGATAAGGGAGGGTTGTCGACGAAGATAACGCGTTCATTAAAGAGATGTTAAAACCACGTGCTGTGACCACGGGCCCCATTAATATTTCAGCTGGCAGGCGGCACGCGAGCGCGAGGGGCACGGGGGCCAAGATGTATCTGCTGTCAAAGCTGAACCTGACGCACACCTCCTCTATCCCGACAATGTCATTTGCTGATTAATTAAACTCAAGCTGGCTAATGTTTATGAAGAGGCAGGCAACGTAGCCCACTCAATGGTGTGGTTTAATGGCCTGAACAGCCTGGCGGATAATTGCATGCAGAAGTAATAAGTCTGTGTTAATATGATTGGGAACATGAAAGGAAAGCACTAGGCGAATGGTGCTATGGTATGGGCCCATTAACGCACAGGGCCGTAAGGCATTATGAATTAAAAAGAGCGGAGACAATCTGGGGATATTAACAATAGTCGTGACATAATATCTGTTGATAAGCTATGGCTGGGAAATAAAAACCTCTCGAGAGTATGACTGAGAGAACAAATTTCAGTTAAGTCATTGTTCTTATTTCTCTTCTAATGCTAAGCCATTTTTTGCTCCTCAGAAAGAAATCCTCGTCTTCTCCTCTGAGTAATCAAGCCTGGTGCAGTTCCCTCTATATTTTTCATCATCTGTTGCTAATGAGGCATTCTTTCTGCCTGTCCGCCCGGAGGTCCAGCGGTCTGGTCTCGCCGGAAACGGAGGTCACACACCGCTAGTCTGACCTCTACAGACAGGACAGCTCTGCGCGGACGAGGCAGTCAAGGGAGACCATGTGGACAAGCCGTGACTGACTGACATGTTGTCTCATGTTGTGCCTGTGGGAAAAAAGCATACCAGTGAAAGTAAGAATCAGCACACAGCCACAAATCATTTTCCATTGCATTCCATGGAAATTTAAGGCAACATAGGGTATCTCCGGAAACACCTAAACTGGAGAGGCTTTCAGCACCAAGAGAAGAAGTACTTCATGGAAAATGTGGTATTTCAAACATGATGTTACTGTTTAACCCCCACCCCCACCCCCGGGTTCGACTAAAAAACAAACAAGATAAAAACACTTGACATCTCATTCACTGATGTTCAAAGTGTACCCTACGGCTCCAGCTGCCAGTGGAGGCTTGCTGTGTGTGAGTGTGTCATGTAGCCACCGCACGCTTGTGTTGTGTGCTCCCTGTTTCTGAGAGAAAACAATTCTCCTCTTGGTTTTTACAGGTTTGTTTCCCACCGTAGCAGGTGGTAATAGCATCGACGTGTCCATCATGACTGCAAAATAACAAGCCGCTCTTTCGGAGGCGCTGGTGCTTCAGTGAGGGGTGGTGTGCAGCCAACCCCAGCCCCAACTGTGTGTGGACCCACAGCAACCAAAACACAGCAGCTATCAATCCCAGCAGCACTCATCAAAAACATCAATACACACCCAGCGTGCAGTATCACTGAAGCCCACTTCCTCTGCAGGAGATGGGGGCTGGTGGGGGGTGGGGGGAGAGTAGGCGCTTGCTATTTGATAAGTAAGTGACTGAGAGAGAAAGGCGGAAAGGCAGTATTTTAGAAAAAGGTCATAAAGTTGCCACGTTTTTTTTTATTTTTTATTTCACCTGTTTCAAACCAGAACTCAGGGCAAAGCTAATGAAGCCCTCAGCCGTTTTAATGAGGCCAGTGTGAGATTTGAGTGAGCAGTGGCAGTCAGTCACAGAGTCGAAGGCATGCAGAGCGACGGACTGAGATGGAAATCACTGCCATCACAGGGCAAAGCTTTGAGGTCTGAGACATGAGAAATGCTGAATGTTGGTGTTTCTACTTCAGAGTGTGTGTGTGTGTGCTGTGAGGGTCATTAGGTAATGGCTGCCTGTTTTCAAGTGTTACTGAGAGCTGACTTGAAGGACTGAAAATACACCTTCACTGTGGTGCTGGGAAATGACACACTAAATGTGACAGTGTTATGGGCCCTTGAGGGAATGCAGCAGGAAATTGACAACGACAAATCTGAATTTAATATCCTAATATAACAGAGCCACGGTATTCTCTGCTACGCGTAATGGCATTCACAATTCATGCAGAGAGGGTTGTAAGTAATGTCGCATCGCAGTGTACAATATAACAGGACCACAATGGCTGATTTTCATATTTCTGAGGTGAAAGGGGACCTCCAAGGAGTCACTGAAATCAAACCGAGGGTGAGTGCTTTCTCTTGATGACATTAGAAAGGAGAAAAGAAAAATGAATCCCATATTTCAGCGGACACATCTAGCCTCCTTGCTTCCCGCTACCAGGGTGAGTAACAGCATGGTAGGGACAAAGGCAAAGAGAAAAAAAGACACAGGGACCAAAAAAAGGGCTTCCTTTCAGCGACCCAAAAGCAAGCGTGGTAGACAAAGCCTGAAGGAGTACCAAGGGGATGAGACTGGAGAGGAAATGGTTTAGGTGTCACTTTCTGGCTGGAAAAAGTAGTAAAGTGTGGACGGCTGAGGAGAGCTTGGGGTTGGGGTTGGGGGGGGGGTTGTGGGGTGCTGCTGCCAGTGTCCTTGTCTCATTTCTCCATGGGGCCGTTGTACACAAACACACACTTTCTCACACTCTCCCACCTTGCTCCTGTCTCTGTCTCACCAAGACGGCAGAAATCTCCTCGCGAGGAACTCGGAGCGTGACAGTTTGTCCCCTCAGTCTCAACACAAAGCGTGAGGATAGCCAAGCACCTGCAAAAAAAAAAAAAAAAACCATCCAGGAGACATGAATACAGAAGACTGCTGCTCTTCCTTCCTTTCCTAAGGCCACATGCCAAGAGGGATTTTTAATTGCAATTCATGTTGTCAGGAGTCCAGGAGAGGAGAGGCGGCTGCCAACAGGTCCTGATGGAGTTTTAAGAGGTTCCAATGCACATCAAATGACTCTCGAATAATGCCTCGCTTTCCTTTTTAAGCCGTTCCACATTAAATCCATCCTCATGGCCATGTGCCGCACTCTCGCAGCAAGGCGGATGTGACCATATGCTCATATATTTATTTTCAAAACCCGTCCCTGAGAAACAGGCTTGAATAATGCCACTGACAACGGTGTCACTGACCTGTGGGGAACTTCTGCATTATTTACTCGGCCATTTGCCCAGAGGACATACATCAAAACAATTTCAGTGATAGTCACTGCCACATCAATTCATAATTTTTTGTTTGAGAATCAGGAACCTGGCACGAAACCCTATTTTGGAAGTGCACAAAAAAAAACCGCACACAATCAGCTTTGGCATTCAGGATGACTGTTGTTGCAGCCTCCTCCACTGTCA
>NC_045162.1:7120234-7305234 GCF_900700415.2 Clupea harengus | reverse complement strand
AACTAACAAATGGAGTCCTTGTTCAAGATGCGTTTTGTGGTGCATGGCCATTCCTTTTGTCCAAAATACTTCAGTTTGACAGAAGAGCTCTCGTGTGATCATTAACCTCACCGGACCACTCTGCTTTTTTTTTTTTTTCCAAAGAACCTGAAGTCAGAGGGCACGGAGGGAAGCTGCTGTGCTGATAAGCCCAAAGCAAACAAACATGATAACATGTGTCTGTCAGTGTGTCTGCAGACAGTGGTTTTTTTATTCCCCTTAATCAGGTCCCTCTGATCTGTCCGGCACTGATTTTACCTGGCCTCAGTTCAAGCCATACAGTGCCTTGCAAAAGTATTCACCCCCTTGGATGTTTTACCCTTTTATTGCTTTTCTAAATCAATCATGGTCAATATAAGTTGGCTTTTTTGACAAAAAAATTCACAAAAAAGCCCTCTTAAATGTCAAAGTGAAAACAGATTTCTACACAGTTATGTCAATTAAATAAAAATATGTAATGAAAAATAAGTGATTGCATAAGTATTCACCCCCTTTACAGTGACTGACCTAATTCAACAGAGGTCCAGCCAATTGGTGTAAATCTGGCTAGAGCAGGCCGTCCCCACAAATTAAGTGACCGTGCAAGAAGGAGACTAGTGAGAGAGGCCACCAAGACACCTATGACTACTCTGAAGGAGTTCCAAGCTTCAGCAGCTGAGATGGGAGAGACTCTGCATACAACAACTGTTGCCCAGGTTCTTCACCAATCAAAGCTTTATGGAAGAGAGCCACTTATATACTTATATTGACCATGATTGATTTATAAAAGCAATAAAAGGGTAAAGGGTAAAACATCCAAGGGGGTGAATACTTATGCAAGGCACTGTATGCGACGTAAACAAAACTTTTTCAAACACATGTCCCAGGACCCCAGAAATGGGCCCAACAGGGGCCGCCCTCTGGACATTACTGAATGAGCATGCACACATACACACACACACACACACACACACACACACACACACACACACACACACACACACACACACACACACACACACACACACACACACTCACACGCACACCCCCCTCCATATCACTGTCATAACACAGTCTCGCTTCCTGGTTGGAGTTATGATAGCATTATGGAAGGAAGGTTAGCACGGGCCCGACACACCACCCAAGCAGAGACAGGATGATCGCTGAAGGCCATACAATGGACTCCTTGGCAGATATTTTGTGTGAGAAAACATAACGAGGACAGCAGGCCATGGGGTCGACCTAGGGGCATCCCCAAGCTCAAGGGGATGCATGTAGTTTATGGGCCCTTTGAGGACCTTACAACACCATCAGGCTCCCACTAGAAGCGGGCGTGGGTTCTCTGACATGGGAAGTTATGGGATGGAAAAGTGTGTAGCAGACATGTTTTTAACTATCTGCCACAGGCATCAAATATGTCAAGCCTTTCCAAGGTTATACAATCCATATGGAATGGCAGGGTGGGGATTACAAAAGACAAAAGAAGCAGGGAGGAGGTGGCCATATGAAGGTTGACAGTTTACATTTGAAGTCGAAAGTAAAGAAAACAAAACAAGTACTACGTGTATGGATTTGCAGTATGATGTGCTTCTGTACATTTTTTCAGATATGAGATGGCAAACACCTGAATTCTGTGTGACACAATGCTGGACCAAAGGAAGAACAGCAAGGGGAGCTGCCTGGCACGGTTTGTTACGGGATCACCTTCGTTACATTTGAAGACAAAAGACTATTCCATACTTTCAAGAAAAGGCCCACGAAGACAATGAATGAGGTGGTTTTGAAGAAGTGAGAATGGCTACTATGGTAACAACGTGAGCGTGAGTGTGAGCACACAGACTCAAAGCCAAAGAGGTGTCTATTTTTACTTCACAAGTTTACTTCAGTGAAGAACCCATTTTTTCATGGATAGCAAAGAATACTGGATCAAATTTCCCCCCAATAAACCCAACTCAAGTTTTCCGAATTCCCAGTCCCCTGTGGAGCCATCACCAGCCATTGTTTCTGCACCAGCAGTCAGTTTAATGGACAACTAAGGTATCTAAGGTATCTCAATCCATCACTGACAGTCAGGGGGGATGACTTTTCTGAGTAGCCACATTCAGTCCAGCAACACTGAAATATCCCTGTGTTGGTATCTGCACCTCCTCAGGCTGGTATGGCCAATCTGACCGAGGAACAAGTGCCACTATTGTCTGACTCGGAGGGGGGCTCTGCCTCAGCTGCAGGCTGCCATTTCCGATCACCAGAGAGACTAAGAGTGTCAGGCATGATTCAACTGCCCTGTCATACACACCCACACGCAGTGGTCATGCCTGGCTCATTTTAGAAATGCCTTGCCATCAGTGGGTGAGACTGTGACTACTGAGTCAGTCCTGTAGTGTAGTCGCTGAGGCACTTAGCAGACCACATTTCTGAGCATACTATTTGAAATGTAGGGTTCGATCAGTTTTTGGTTGACGAGGACCACTACAAGGACGCTTGCTCTCAAACATCTTAGGATTTCCCACAGATCACTGCAATGATCACCAGAAATCACACTCGTACAGTCAGTCTTGCTCCAGTCACCTCATCCAGTTTTATCTCATCTAACGTTCAAACACTGTGAGGAGGAGGAGGAACTTGTTGTCAAATTAGCATCTTTAGCAACTAACTAAAGTTGTTGAGGCTTGGCTTTCTATTCTCTCAGGTGGGCCTAGCTGCCTGCTTAACTAGCGGCCACTTTGGCAGACCCGAATACTTTTAAAATTTCAGGTATAATGAGAGTCAGTATAGGTCAGTGCATGATCACCGATATTAATTCATGCACTCAGCAAAAAAGTAACTCCTTTCTGAGGAGGCATTAGGACTAGAATATTCAAAACAGCTTAAGCCACATCTACCAATTATGGCCGTGTAATGACAACATCACATGGGGCTTGTCAACAATTGAAATAGGGAAATAAAAGTCCATGCAGACATATGACAAAATATTTGATAAAATAACTTAAAATAATGCTGTTTAACCCAATACGATAGGGGCTTAGTATCACTACCTCAGTCACATCTCAGTAATTTAGCAATGCATAATTTGGTAATACAAGTTTCTATTGTGGTAACTGATCGTCCATGCCTAATTCAAGTTTAACTGTAAGTATATCATGAAGTAGAGGTAGATTCATTACATCTATCTGGAATATTTAAATGTAAGGTTAAGTTAAGTTTAAGATAAGGTATTTGGCAGACACTTTTGTCTAAAGCGACTCAAAGGACTCATCAAATAAATGTAAATCCTGTATTGGTTGGGTTCACTGGAGTTTCAAAGTATATGCTTTAATTTCTCTTGTAGGGAGGTCAGATAGCACCCTGGTACAAGTCCCTCCTTTTGTATTCAAGTTCCATAGTTTTCCATTGTTCTGGTTGCCAAGCATTCAGAATGCTGTCATTTTCTGACTCACAGAAAACCCACCTATTTATGGGTTTCAGTCTACACCCACAACTCTACACAGTATGTGTCATTTGATAACTAACTTCTGCCTACCATGATGAATCAGAACATGCATGCAGTGTCTGTCAAAATAAAACTTCCCCAAAAACCACTACGGTTGCTTTGAAGAACTACTTGAATGCAGTCTAGGTAGTTACCATAGTGACAGCACAGTAAGTATTTGTTTTGTCTGTTAGCCAGAGAGGTATCAGAAGGATATGAGGTTCTTTGAAAACCAGCCACAACGATAAACAAAATGTATGCTGAGAAAGGAGTGGTTATAGCATGAAACTGCTCCAAAAATAATTGTTCTTCTATTTCTCCACTGAAAGAATTGTTTAGGATCCAAAAGTTTTTCTGACAGGCACAAAGTCAAAATCAGTCCACAGATTTGTCTACGGATACGAATCAGTCATCCTATTTAATTGCAAGGCCATTCAGACCACTGCACTACCAATGTCATTGGTGTCTTACTCACAGTCATTTGCTGGCCAAGAATGCTTCTATAGTCATCTCTTTTATGCCTCCTGCTATATAAATATCCCTTATTTCATCTCAGTGGAGAGCCAGCTTTCCTCCACCAGCTTTCTCCAACATCAGTTTCACCAAAATGTTCTATCTAGCTGTCTCAACATATTCTGTAGAGTGCTACCTAACTATCACAAGATCTAGCTGGTGTCGTTTAAAGCCTAATAGCAAAATACCACCAGGACAGCACATTGCTAGTTAGTACCAGAGACAACAACAGATACACCCCAAGATACACCTAGAACATACTCTACCTGCATATCTCAGTGTCTGATCAATGCACTGCCTAATTATCTAAACATCAATCTCATTATGCTATGACATGCCATAGGCTATCCGGGGGGCGGGGGAGTGTACAAACCCAGTTTAGGGTAAGGGTGGATACAAACTGGGTACAGACAGTGTATTCTTTTGTGACTCAGACTGTCCTGTCCTGTCCTGTCCTGTCCACAAGTGTCCTCCCTTAACATCTAAATGAAGAGGAGAGGTCAATGTACCAATATTGAACAGCCTTCATGTTACTTCTTGGGGAAGTGTTGCAGTGTAATCAGAGGAATATAAAAGACTATGATCTCACTAAAACCTTGCTAATTTCCAATCACTTGAATTCCCTTTAAACCAGGCAAATCAAACCCATCTGATAAATGTACAAAGGTGATTAGATTTTAATCTGTTACTTGGCTGGCTTCAAATACTTGGCTGGCTTCCTGTGAAACACAGTCCACAGTTAAAATCTTGACGCCATACTTAGTCAAACTTCTTGAACACCATGAAAGTGAACAAAACAAATGCAACCCATGGACAGATAGGGACAGCGAACTCCATTAATCTTTAACATTAGAGTCGCCTGATTCCTGGTGTAAAAAATGACATGAGCACAAAAAACCTATTTGCCTTAGAGTCTGTTTGAACACTCACCCTTCTTCTTCTCTGCCATCTTTTCCCAAACAAGAGAGAAAAACAGGGGCACTGGTTACCTTTTCACACTCCCGTGGGCTGCCTTTGAAATGGTCTTTATTACCTGCAAAGCAAAGCATTGAATGGCAACAACAATTTAACTGCAGCTATGGACACAGATGGGTTAAACAAGTTAAATAAACCAAAGGGCAAAATGAGAGGCCACTGACTCTATTGTTGTAAGACTTGTATATTAACTTTTTTTTAACAAATGTTATTACTTTGTTTAATTTTCATCCAAAACTGAACGTATTGTTTCCTTGGGGACAGAAACAAAACAGAAAAAATCTAACAAAATGTACATATAGTATTGATTCTTATTCACTACTTTAGTATATCACCTCTAGCACTTTAATCATCACTTGTTGGACAACTTTGTTCGTCTCATCTGTAATCTGTTAGCGATGAGAAGAATGCCGATAACATTTTTTTTTTGCCTAAGAAAAAAAACTCACCTGTTCGTCGAGTCTCCCGTGCTGTTTTTTTTTTCCGCTCTAAAGTCCAAAAACGAAAAGTCGTAGCCCACTCTACACTACACTATCGCTGTATTTATTTCCAAAATATATAGAAAAACGTCTTAGAATATGGACAGCACGTACGCTATGTTCCCAACTTCCACGAATCCACTGTTTCCCGTTAACATGTAACTTACAAACAGTAGGAATTCTCACCCCCCCTTTCCCCCAGTCGCTCTCTGGTCCTCCTTCTTCCGGTCAATATAAACCCACCTGCTAGGAAATACCTGTGCAGACCAGTGGAACTGTGCTAGTAGACTAGGCTACGTGTGTCACATAGAGGGTCAAAATGTTGACACTTTTACGTTTCCTACCTCCTCCTATTTAGGACGTGGAATAATTGGATAAGAAAACGGGAATAACAAGACAAAAACGTTAACACCTCAAATTAATTTTGAATAGAGCCCAACAGCTATCAGATAACTAGTAAGGGCTTCATACATACTTTATTTGATGGCTCACTGACATGGCCAACTCAAATAAGCTGATGATGTTGCATTTGTTATGTTATGTTGCACTGTAATGATAACAGGGTTGTGGAATGTCAGGATGAATGTCATGAACTTGTAAATGGCCGAAAGTGTAATAGGTATGTGCATTTACACCAGTTATTGTTAGCAAACAGGCGTTTGCTTAAGAATTACGACAATATTCATTGTACTGATTTGCACAGTAAAACATGATAGGACCCTATAACTTCCCATGGAAATGGGGTCAATCATGACTGAACTGAACAACATCAATGTTAACTGGCTAACTAGAAGGCCATCATTGCTTAGCTTTGATGTCTCATTATCTCTGAGGAAAGAAACTGACAAAGGGGAAGTCAAAACACAAGCAGACCCACACACACACCACACACACGCACGCACACACACACGCACGCACACACACACACTCAAAGGTACAAGAACACATACAATCCCTTGTTCTAATGCCCCAGACAACAGTGACAGATGTGACTGTGAGAAGTGAAAGAGATGGCTGTCAGATCCGTTGATGCTGGACTGATCCTGGTATCACTGTTCCTGGCGGGTAAGACTGGAATTTATTTGTCACTGTCAGGGCCATAGACATATATACATGTCTTTGGTCAGGGCCGGATTCACTAAAGGGGGCTGGCAGGGCCATGGCTGACAGCACAGGTAGGCCTACATCGGTTGGGTGCAAATTTGTAGCCAATTCCTTGTTCATGTGTGGGTGCGACAAGAAGGCTATGAGTGCCTGGCTATCAGACTGATAAACTTGGTGTAGGTATGACAGTAAAATGTTTAAATTTGTATAAAACATGCAATGTCAATGTTAGAGGACGAAGGACTAATAAAGTAACAAAATAAAAAATATCTAGCCCTATGATTAAAGAAACTAATTAACCATCATCACTAACAGGCCCATTTTATACTGGGTGTGAATGGGAACAAGTGCTTTTGGGTCATTTATATATATATAAAAAAACACAAAATCCTTGATTCTCAAAATTTACAATTGGGTATTTATATTGTGCTTTTGGCTATACAAAACAGACTTCCTTTATTAATATTGAGAGTATATAAATCTGTAAAAAGATGGGACATTTTTTAGATTTTGAGAGGACATACAATTTGCCATTGACGTGAAGGGACACAAGCCTTGGCAGAGTGATGGTCACCACACATTAATTGCAAACAACAGATACTTCAATGACCTTTATTTAAAGAAGAACAGATTTTCCTTATTTCTGATGAACTAACTTGCGTAACGTCAGACCACACCAACAACTCCAGCAAGAACTGAGCAAAAGCTTGCGAACTTACACCACCCAAAAACCCGCACCATATGAGTTCGCTTCGCCTCTGTCACATCCAATGTTGTTTTTAGTATAGTAAAGTTCAAAAACAGCTTGTTATCACAGTTATGGTCAGAACTATTCTACAAATTACCTTCGGGTATTTCCAGGAGTTTTGCACGAACGTTTCTGAAGTGCTGGAATTCTCCATCTCGAACTCGAAAAGGAGGTGATGCAGCCTATACAGATAAGTCCAAGACCTAGCATACAACTACCAATACAGTCCAAAACATTCACGATAGCTCCACAATAAAAGCGTGCAGTGGGAAGAATATACTATTATACTAAACTATTACCGCAACACATACTGGCCACTGTTTTTCTAAAGGTCGCAATTCAAATCCATTCAATATGGCCACGGCGAAGCGCTTTCACTGTTATCAGGCTACTTGTTGTCTGGAAAAGTAAATACCCTACCATGATACAAGTATTATAACATCTGAATACTGCGATGTCAGATAGCAACTGAACTGCATGTCAGAATAGAGAATTATCTAGGACTATAATCAACTAGCTGAATAATCTGCGTGCCCACCAAATGTTCGAGTATCCAACGTGTTCAAAACAACTGTCAAAATATTATCGGTGAAGCCTTCCGTCAATCCGGAAGGACATAAATGCTTGACAAGTGCTGTCACTCTACTAGTTGGCTGTTTCGTTATTAACACACGAAATCGTGTTGGTAGACAGAAATCTGCTGTGCGGGTTTATTTAGAGGAGGCACAAAGTTAGGCAATTTTAACCTGTAGCTTAAACGCCTTCAAGGCTCCATCATTACAAGTATGCGGACTTTACGAAAGCTACTGGCAGCGATGCGCATTAATCGACCTTGCAAGTAACACCGGAGAGAAAAGAGATGATGCCTAACGACAACACTGAAGATCACCGAAGCTCTGCCTAAGGGTACTGCTTTAGACGATCAGCCCCTGTTTAATAATAAAAAGGGCTAACTAGAATTCTTGGTATCTAGGATAAGGAGACGATGATTCTTGGTATCTAGGATAAGGAGACGACTGATTTACCTTTTTCTCTCATCTAGTGTTAACAATTTGTGTAGCTGACTTGTCATACAATAGCCTAGGGTACAAAAACGTGCATGTCTGTGTTGTGTTTTCTAGTATTTAATTTGTGTTGTATAATCATGTTGCTTCCATTATGTTCTACGTGCTTTCTTAATATTTCAGTGTAATAGAATTAATAGAATTATTGAGTGTTAGGTTTTTGACATTCTGATTAGTCTCATATAGTTGTTCACAATTGGTGTAGTTGAGTTGTCATTGATGAAATGCTGCTATAGAGAATTGTGTATTTGTTGTGTTGTGTCAAGGGTGGGATAGTTAGGATAGCTTTCATTGTGGTTACAAATTAATACATTTCCTAGATGGCCCTCTGAACATGTATAGCCTCAGGGCCCACAGTGTTCTTAATCTGGCCCTGGGGCTGTAAATAGTGTGAAAGCAGTGATTTGTCAGATACTATATCGCAGAAGGTCATGCCTTTCCCCTCCTGACCTTTCAGTTGACCTGTCCGTCTCCTGGGTCGTACACATGCCCGATGGCCCAGTTTACGCAACAGCCGGCTCCTCCATAGTTCTCCCATGTTCCTACGACTTTCCGGAAGAGTCTCCCGCAGGACACCATTACAAGGTGCTCTCTGAGATGTGGTGCTTGGACCAGAGTCATTGCATCACACCGAGGTACGTGTACCACAGTGCTGGGATCTTTCCGGAGCCGACGTACCAGGGTCGAGTGGAGTACCTGGGCAGGTTGGGAAGCAGGAACTGTTCCCTGAGGATCTCTGAGCTCAGGGTGTCTGACAGTGGTGTCTATGTGTTTTGCTTCATCACGGACCACCCAGTGGCCAAGCTGCCAGGACAGAGGGGGCTTACACTCCTAGTAACTGTTGGTAGGTAATTGTTGATACTATTGTTGAATATATCAAGCTCTAATGGAAAGAATATGCTGTTTCATTTGGTTAATAAAATGAATAACTGACATATTTTGCCATGACTTACTTTGACTGCTTCCTCCGCAACACCCTTTCTTTCAGTAAGGTAATTCTGTCGCAAAACAGGAAAGGCATTCTGTTACAAAAACCTATACTCCATACTGGATACAGTGTGATCCTGTCTCCAATAATGTGGATGTTACTCTATCAGTCAATATGTTCAATAGTATTCATATTCTTTAATAGCTATAAATATAATTTTTTTTATATGAGGAACTAGGCAGTTACGAAGTATCATGTGATGATGACTGTTTGACTGGAATGAGGAAAGGAAAAGGAAGTCATCTTACTGCAGTTTCCAGTACAGAAGTATTAATGCGCAGTGTGAGAGGAAACATGGCAGTACCACTCACACACTGTAGATCTTAAGAAAACACAAATATTGTCCTGCAGTGTCAGATCGCTGATGGTCAGTGAAGAAATGATTTGTTGATTATTTCCTAAGTGGTTTTGCGATGTTCGCACACACACAGAAACAGCCGAGTCATCAAAGGGGAGCGCTGTGGTATGGATACTTGGCTGTCTGTTGGCAGCCATGGTGGTTGCAGGGGCAGCGTTATACTGCAGGAGGTCAGTGTGACTCATACAGACTTTACCATATCTGCATAGCGTAAAAGCAACATAACGCATGTACTAAATACACACAGCAGTAACAAGCAATATGTCCATGCACAATGTACATTTAAATCTAAGCCATGTGTGCAAAAAATATGCTGTTGACTAGACAGCCCATAATAATGAACTCCCTCTCATTTTGATTGCAGGAGGTCCCTTCAAAGATCATAACAGATAATGACTATGACATAAAAACCCAGAGTAAGAAGAAATAACAGTGAAGCCTGGTAGAGGTGTTACATTAAGATTGGGCATTTATCTAAAAGACTAACCAAAAATGACAAGATGAGGCGAATTTGACCCCTATAAGATGGAATCATTGAAAATCAGCTCAATACTTCAAAGATATTAAACATTGTAAAGTGATATAAATGAAGAATGTATCAAGAAGGATTTTTTTGTATTTCTCTGTTGTCTCACACCTTATGTTCAACTGTATTGTAGACATATGACTTTGATATGTGCACAAAGTACAGTTTTTTAGTTTGAGTTTATTTTAATTGTGACCAACATTAACTTAACAACATTAACATCTCAGTACTGAATAATGTGTTTGCATGGTGTATTTGATCACTTTTTCACTTCACTAGGGTAGAGTTTTTCAGAGGTCTAGTGTGGTGGAAAATATGTGAATGAAAACTCAACAACCTGTGTGTGTAGACTATTAACAATCAGTATAATAACCAGTGTGTGTAGAATGTTAACAATCAGTATGGCCTCTGGGATATTCATGATAGCAAGCTGTTAGAACTGCTATGCCACTACATAATGATTTATACCGTTGATGTGAATTGCATTATGGGTACTCTTTGTTTAAATATGTATCAAGTCTGGACATACTGATGTATGGAGAGTCTTACTGAACTCTCCGCATGCCAGCTGAGGGCCTTGAGAGCCTTCCCTGTCCTACTGCACACTCATCTTTATCTTAAACTTGGCACATTTTAGGCTCCCCTGTCCCGCTGCACCCGCATTCTTCTCCTGAATTGGGCCGTTTCCAACCATGGGTTGCTTTAGAATATGCCGGGTGCGATTGTTGGGCCTCGGCCATAAGGGGGAGGCACTGATGGCTGACCAAATATGACATGAAAACATTTCCGGGCCCCCAATACTCCAATTAAAAAGCAATATACGTACTGTATATCCTATGGGGAGGGTCATAGGTGGTTTAGGGTGACAAAAGGTTCTCTTCAGATGTATAAAACAGAATGCAAAACTCTGTAAACTCAGTATTGTCTTGCTGACTTGCTCAGGTTTACGCTGTTGGTATTGCACTGGCAAAATAAACCTTTTTTGATCCACACTCTGCCAGACTGCCAAAGAGTTTTATTCGGATCAGAAAAGATGAATGTTTTTTCCATCACAAACCTACAGATCAGACACGACACTAGTGCTTTGACCTAGTGAATGATTTATAGGACAACAGAAGCCATCGGAAGAAGATATGTAGTTCAAGTCCATTTTGAACTTATGGTTTAACTCAAGGGCGTAGGTTTGGTCTCAGCAGCTTTTCTGATAAACCACATGGCAGAGATACCTTTTCTGATAAATCACGTGGTAGAGATGTCTTTTCTGATAAACTACATGGCAGACAGGCCATCACCAGGGATGGATTACCAAAAGGGCCAACCGGGCCCAGGCCCAGGGGCCCATGAGCTCAGGGAGCCCCTAAGCCAGAGCGTCTGCGTGAAGTAGTTGTTATTAACTTTGCATTTCTTGTTGCATAAAAAAATTAAGGTTAGAGCGCACAAGAATTGTTTGGCGCGCGAAGGGGGGAGGGGGGCCTTTTACACGTCCAGGCCCAGGACAGGGTCACAGGCCATTAGATAGGCGCTTCTGAGAGGCCATGACGAGACCACAGGCCTTCAGAAAGGTGCTTCTGAGAGGCCATGACGAGACCACAGGCCTTCAGAAAGGCGCTTCTGAGAGTCCATGACGGGATCACAGGTTCCTCTAAGACGCTTCTTAAAGGCCACAAGAGTCCACAAGATAGGCAGTCTATAGACCATACCTGAAAAGGCGAGACACCTGTTATCACAGGAAACTGTGCAATATGCACGCTGTTAAAAATAGATGTAACGAAAGTGGTTAATTCTGATAAGGTACGCAAGAACAGGGCTACAGGGAAGAAGAGAGGTGGCTAGGTCTTTAAAAAGGGCTCGGGAACTTTGTCCTGAGTTAGTCTGCCTGATCGCTCTTGCCTTAAGCTAAGGGTTTTGAGATGCTCCATGGACCAGCTCAGCAGCAGTTAGCTATTCTGAAATAAACCGTTCAGTATATTCATACCTGTTTGCCTTGAGAAGTTTCTTGAGAACTCTTAGAATTTTCCACGACAATTGCAGACGCTAGGGATAGATTTAATGCAAGCAAAAGTTACATGCTCTACACTAACAACTTTCAAAACATGTTTCCATTGTAGAATGGGTGGCGATGTTAGGCTAGCATGTTTGCACTGTGTAGGTAACTAACAACGACCTGGGCTTCTTGATAGCTACTTACTCTCTGGGTGGTGAAAAAACTTCCGATGTGTCTTTTCTTTTTCTTTTTCTTTTTTGGTGGCATTTTCCTATCTACAAAGCACAAAAGGGTCAAAAATATCAATGCTGACACCAAACGAAATACTAATATGAGGCTTTATTATTTCCTGGCGTATTTAGTAGCTTCCCGTATCAGACTACTGCCAGCTCTCTTTATGCAAGTGCTGGTGGGGACAATTGTGTCTTTCCCAAACTTTGGTCGTGACTAGTCCCTATGGACCATATGCAAACCTACGCCCTTGGTTTAACTCATGCATGATGATACGGTAACATTTTATTTGAAGGGGTGTGCATAAGACTGACATGACACAGTCATAATCATGACTTGACAACTGTCATTACCACGAAGAGTCTTCATAACAGAGACAACATAACCTGAACATAACCATGTCTTCCATTTCATTTAAGGAGCCTTGCAAATTTGTACTTTAAAGTAACACTATGCAACAATTTGACACTTTTTGAGGTATGGTTTTATAGGCAACTAGTTTTGGTAGGACCATCTTCAAATTCATTTTGATAGCATATGGTCATGTGAAGGACAGACAAACTCTTGTGTCTTTCCCACTAGCCATCCAGGATATGCACTATGTAGTTCTGTGTTCCGGGCTGGAACATCCCGCAAAAATGGAAGAAAAGCTTTCACAGCATGACATTGCCAGCTATATTGCCAAAAGATACCAGTTAGTGTGTTGGCAAGCTTCTATCAGTGTCAACTGGGCTGTTGGTGGTGTTTGCAAGGTTTTTGCATGCCTTTTAGGTAGTTAGCTTGCCAGTTTTGGAACAAAACTCCTTATTGCTGCTTTAATTACAGTTCCAATTTGTAGTGGAACCTGTTGTGGGTGAGACGTGATGAGACATGTATTCTGATCACAAACCCAAAACAAACATATAAATCTGCTCAATTGCTGCTTTAAATTGTTGAACTGTTTAGAAAATGGTCAATGCAACTGGAAGTCGTGAATTTCTTCTAGGTCTGACCTGACCGACATGACCTGTCAAGCCAATCAGATTGGAGTCTTTGATGTCATACAACAGAATACCTTTCCCTTTGATTTCACCTGATGATCCAACTGAAACAGTGATAATCTAGTGAATATACCAGACCAGTGCAGTAGGTGTGCTGTAGATGGCAGTGAAACAGTGATAGTCCAGTGAATATACCAGACCAGTGCAGTAGGTGTGCTGTAGATGGCAGTGAAACAGTGATAATCTAGTGAATATACCAGACCAGTGCGGTAGGTGTGCTTTAGGTGGCAGTGATAATCTAGTGAATATACCAGACCAGTGCAGTAGGTGTGCTGTAGATGGCAGTGAAACAGTGATAGTCCAGTGAATACACCAGACCAGTGCGGTAGGTGTGCTGTAGATGGCAGTGTAGTCCTCTCGGTTCATCTGTCTCAATATGAGTAATACTGAAAATGAGCATTTGAGTGAGTGAAAAAAAGGAAACGCTCACTTGTTGTAATACACCACACAACTTTATTAGAAAACTGTATTCCCTCACGTTAAAGAAGATGATGAGGAATCTGATGAACAATTTGATGGTTAGTTCTGGGTGGAAAAAGTTAACATAACCACCCAAAACTGGATGAACATTTCACTGGATTTTTTCTTATTCAGTACAAATCTGTCATGATAACGTTTAAGGATTAAAGTAATCTCAAATGAATACTGACATGCTATTCTTCCACCGAATCAACAATCAATCAATCAATCAATCAATCAATCAATTAATTAATCAGCAAAGAGACACAGAAACACCCAATTTACAGGGTCCCCTTCATATGAAGTGCCTTTGGTACAATGTACTTAGTTTGTTAATTAATGTAGTTACCTAGCGTTTTAATGCATTGTACGTCATGGCATGTAAATAGTCAAAAATGGCTAATCTTGTACATCTTGTAATTAGATTAAATAATGTTTTACCAATCAATGAACTGAGTATTAAAGGTGCAGTATATAGGATTTAGCGCCATCTAACGGTGAGGCAGCAGATTGAAACCAACTGAACACCTCTCCCTTTCCAAGTGTGTGTGACAAGCTACGGTGGTCGTCAGGTGCCATAAAAACCCAAAAGGCCCTCTTTAGTGCCAGTGTTTTGATTTGTCCCTTCTGGGCTACCGTAGAAACATGGCGGCGCAACATGGAGGCCTTCGTGGAAGAGGACCACTCCCTATGTAGGTATGGAGGGCTCATTCTAAGCCAACGAAAACAGGACCTGTAGTTGATTGTACACTAATGAAAACATTATTATGAATACTTCACCATAAATCACCATAAATCCCACATACTGGGCCTTTAAAGGAATGTCCAGAGGGTCATGATTATGCCAAGATTTTCACTTTGGGTGTACTATCCATTTTAGAACATGGTAACTTAGACCTTAGGACCTAAGACTTGGTATCACATTATAAGATTTACTTTTAACAAAGCATCACTTATGTTGTCTTACATCTTGTGCAAAAAAAAAAAATTCAATTGCATAATTTCAGTTGTTAAGGTACTTATTTTTCTCAGAGATGACTGAACAATCACATGAAGATTCACTATTGTTGACTGTAGCAAAATAGCCATTGACAAATAGACACACACACAGCAGCACTCTCATCACATGACTAGTGAAGTCAGCTTAGGGTACTGTTCCACTGGGCGAACAGGACAGAGAGATGCCAACTTCACTCCTGCCAACACTCACTGGGGGTTGCCTTCAAAGTCTAACCTGTGAAGAAACATGATTTATTTTTCCTGTAGGGAAACATTTTGCATTGATTTATGCATTGATTTATGATTATGACCAATTCATTAACATTGGCTGTTTTTTGTTTTTAAAGCTTACTTTAAGCTTATTTATCTGTGGCCATTTTTACCATTTACACAACTTGTCAGTGAAGGTAAATTAATATGAATGTTATGGGTATAAATAGTTGCGTGTCTAAACAGTACCTTCATGGCTGCTCATTGGATAGGACGGAGTAAATTACATTAGATCGATCCCTACTCCCTTTATTGCCATCTAGTGGTAGATGAGTGATCTGCACCTGGTCCAAACTGAGGGAAACAAACAAGACAATATTGAAAGCAAGTTCCTACCACATGCTTACTGTTGACATAACAAGAGCAAACTATAATGTAGACATACAAACCATACATATTTCTCTGTGTATTAAAGAGTAACAATGGAATATTGTCATCAGAATCTCTAGAGGCATAACAGCATCTAGGCCATACAGTACACTTCAGACATTACATCAAAAATGTTATCTCTTTATATTCTATTAATATTTTTTTATTTATTTCTAAATGTTTTACACTAAAAAATACTGCATACAGCTCCTTTTAAGTTTGGAGGCTACTGCATTTTGAATGTTGGTTTAGGTTAGTATTCCAAGGTTGACCCCTGAACTCACCTGGGCATCCTGGCGTAATGAACAGTGATGTAATTGAGCTTGCCATCATCCTCTGTGCTCTGCGTGACCTCTGTCAAGGGCACGATGGATGGGTGCAGGCTGTCTGTGCTTTCAGAGTCATCACAAGACTCCTCTGGCTCCTCCTGCGAAGGAAAACACACACCTTCCATCAGCCCTCGTGATTTTAAAGGGAGTTACAGACCAGACAGCAGGGAAAATCGGCATGTTGGTGTCGTTGCTGTTGTTGTTGGAGAACGTACCGGAATGTCTGTCATCTTGGAGCTCCTGAGCTGAAAGGTTTCCTGTGGCGACTCATAGAAGAGCGTCTCAGGCATCACAGATGACCTCTGCTGAGGTTGAGGGTCAAAACAAAAGGCATGACTTCTCAGGAAGTTATCCTCACTCAACCTCCCACAGCAAAAGGAAGCATCAGTAAAAACTCCTTCCTCCATCCTCACACGTTACATTTTAAAATGTCAATGTGCTCCTCCTTGTGCTCCTGCTCGTAGCTTGTTTGTTTTCTCCTTTGTACGTCGCTTTGGATAAAAGCGTCTGCTAAATGACTAAATGGAAATGTCCTGAACAGGAGCCTGAGAATGTCACTGACCTGTTTGATGTGCCCCTGCGGTTCTGAGTCCACTCGGTGCATGTTCTTGCTGTGTGGAGAGCAAAACGCACAGAACAGCACGTCAGCTTCCCTACCCCTGAGTGGTGCTCCACGTTACTGTGATGCAAAGAGAGTCACGTGTGTGTGTGTGTGTGTGTGTGTGTGTGTGTGTGTGTGTGTGTGTGTTTGTGTGTGTGTGTGTGTGTGTCTGTGTATGTGTGTGTGTGTGTGTGTGTGTGTGTGTGTGTGCGTGTGTGTGTGCGTGTGCACGTGTGTTTGTGTGTGTTTGTGTGCGTGTGCGTGTGCGGGTGCGTGTGTGTGTGCGTGTGTGTGTTTCCTCACCTGATCATGACGGCCACAGTGAGAGAGATGAGCCCGACAGACACGCCCATGGCAGAGGCCAGGGCGATCACCTTCAGCCGACCTGACAGCCAACACATAAAGGTCACACTTAGGCCTGTGAACGGACCATGTTTTTTGCATCACATGACCATAACTTTCACAAGTTTTCAGAAAAGCTTCAGCTGCTAAGAGTCTGTTTATGAGGGGGACAGTGATTTTGTGATGAGAATAGTGAGGAATAGTTCAACAAATGCTTCAAGGTGTAACAAATACTTTGGTATTATGTGGTTCAGTTATGACCTGCTAACGCTTCACTACTGCACTGAAGCTCACAAACATCACAATAAATAAATAAATAAAAACAGAAAGGACAAGAGGTTGAGAGGTGATGGCATTAAAGTGCTTATAACATGACCAAGGGTCATTATGCTCATTGATATTAAAATAGCATGACAGTATTAAGGCTTAACAGGAGGGGAATTGTCTGAGGTCATGTGTCAAGCCTTAAAATTGTCAGGTTAGAGTTAGAATAGTTTCAGAATTCACAAATAAATGTCACACGATTCACAAATGTATTTTGAGATTCACAAACACTTTTCATGCATTTCATTCACAAATGTAAACGCTGTTACATTTATTTACAGACTAACGACCGTGCATTGTGAACATCCCTGCATTTATTTGTGGATTTTGTGGAGTCTTTCCTGACGCAGCTTGATTCACAAATGCATTTATTTCAAAAGGACATTCTCTGCAGCCTATCAGATGTCTCTTACAATTTCAGTCAATCACATGAACATAAATTCGAGGGCATGACTGAATATGACCACATTGCGTCAGTGCAGTTATGTCGACTATTACACCATGACGGACATCTGCATACAACTGATTACACAAAGAGGAATCCATGTTTCAATGGCGTCTGGTCGCTGCCCACCAAGTGGGAATATAAATTGTTTATCTTGTTAAACCCCATGTCCTACGTGATTGAACATGTTTGAATATTTAAAAGAATGGCCAATCATTCGACCTGCCATCTCAAACAGGTTGCTCCTGTGAAGTAGAGCAGCTGCAAAAGGCTGGGCTTAAAACAACCCAAATAATTTCAAATAATTAAACGACTGACTTAAAAGTTGCCCAGCAGCTGTATTGTCTCAGACTATTGGACCTCACCCCACTATTTACTTCATGTAATCAGTTGTATGCAGATGTCCGTCATGGTGTAGTAGTCAACATAACTGCACTGTCCAGACGTGACGCAATGTGGTCACATTCAATCATACCCTCGAATTTATGTTCATGTGATTGGCTGAAATTGTAAGAGACATCATACCCTCAGATTTACGTTCCATGACTAATTGAAACTGTAAAAGACATCTGATCTCTGGTCTGCAGAGAAGAAAAAAAAGAATTTGTGTAAAAAGCGGCGTCAAGAAAGTCTCAAAGTCCACAAATATATGTAGGGATGTTCGCAAAGGTCAAAGAGCACAAATCAGATTGACACTATAGTAACCTGAAGCGTGAAAGGGGTAAGTGACATCACTGACTCATGACAGCGTCTCACATGGACTGCATTGCTCAATAGGTCCACAGACGGTTGGTTGCATCACAGGGAAGACTGATGGTGGATGTAGGAACCAGGTTATTAGGGTTCATTTTGATTTGAGAAACGCATGTCTGCACTCAGAAGGCTAAGAATGCACAGGCAAGGCAGCAAGAAATGTGCCTCATCAAAACAACTCAAAGGGGACGAGCTTGAAGAAGTAGTAACTACACCTCTTAAAGTAACAGCTTCAGCTGACTCATATGACATTCACAGACAGGTCATGCAAGGACTGTGTGTGTACATGTGTTGATGGATGGAAATTGGATGCATCAAAGCACTTCAGCCATTTTCAACTTCAATGTCAGTTAGTGTGCCTAAGGTGTGTCTGTGTGTACACGCGAGCCCCCATTTCCTGACCTCGCACTCGCACGGTGAGAACAGGCGAGCTGTGGGTGCCGATTCGGTTGCGGGCCTCGCAGTAGTACTGGCCGCTGGCTCGGGGGCTGACCTCAGCGATGGTGTAGCTAGGGCCTGATCGGGTTTCCCAGGCGTCAGCGGCATTGATCCGGTACCAGGTGTAGTTCTCCACCGCCGGGTTGGCCTGGCTGCTGCATGTCAGGGTCAGCGAGACGCCCGAGTCGATCACGTTGGAGGGACGGGCCAACACCGAGGTGTTCTTGGGTGCATCTGTGGGAGGAAGAGAGACAGGGAGAGGATAACATCGAGGTGTTCTTGGGTGCATCTGTGGGAGGAAGAGAGACAGGCAGAGGATAAATAAAGCTAAGAAAAAAAGGAGAGGATGATGGCGGGTAGAGAGTAGAAAGAGGGTAAAGGGATGGAAGGTGTACATGAGAAAGAGAGATAAAGAGAATGTGAGAGATGATATCAACAGAGAAGACAGAGCGGGCAGGCAGAGGAGGGGGGGCAGGGGGGGTTCTATGGGATTGATTTATGACTTGCTCAAGGTTGGTGCGAGGTGAGCTGTGCTGTCACTTGGAGTAACTTGAACAGATCTGGAGTAAAGGTGAGCCAGTCACACATCTGCCCAGTCAAATAAGAAAAAATTATTCAGCAAAACTATCCCACTGCTTCAAGGAGATATAGAAGAATAGACAGACTAAACTTTTGGTAGTGACACAAAAATGATATATATTTTTTAAAACAGTAAATAGTAACTCACTTACTATGTCTAATACATATGTCCTGCCCTAATTTTTGCGTCAGACCCAACATACTGAAGCAGGAAGCAGTAAACCCTCAATAGGCCGGGCCGCTGTGTATTTTGGCAATGCTGTGCACAGTGTTATTTGGATTTTGATGCGTAGTCTATTTTGACTGCACATCAATTCTTCGTCTGCGCTGCGACGGTACTTACACAAGACGGCCAGAGAGACTGTTGGCGATATCTCCTGCCCAAACTGGTTCCACACGGTGCAGTAATACTTCCCGCTGTGGTGCGAGCGCACACTGGGGAAGGATAGGTTCTGCGTCGACCATTTAGTCCAGGGCTGGCCTGCGTTGACCTTGAACCAGGCGTACCTCTCCACAGGAGGGTTGGCCTTGGTGCTGCAGGTCAGGTTCACGGAGTAGCCTTCCATGATGTCCCCTTTTGGACTGATCACAACCTTGGTGCTCTTGGGAGCATCTAAGGAACAGAAGGAAATGAATGGCCCTTTGCTGGAAAGAGATTTCTGCCACTTATTTAAAGGCAACATCAGACAGCATGATGAAGTGCAACCTGAACACATTAATTTGTTAATTTCACCAGCGTTCATCTTTTTTTGAATGATGTAGGTGTAAGCCACTTTGCTGCAGTAGACTAACATTTCGCATTAAAAACTAAAGGATTCTTGTTTGACTCTGCAAACCACATGATAGCTTTTAAAAGCACTGAGATAAATACAGTAGTGGAGAATAACTTCCTGTGGATATCTCCTACTGTCCCGCCACTACAGTGACTAGCCTGTGTGATTCTGTGTTCAAAACCTTGTCTTCTTCCAGAGAGAGACCAAGAGACTAATCAACATGTAAACATGTCCTTAAAGAAGAGTGCCAGAATGTCTGTTATTATCTGAAGAGCAGCCTTGATATAAAAAAATAACTTTATACAAAGTACTCATTTAAATACCATATACATCTCATGTAGTTGCTTATTATTACATAACTAATCTCAGCCATAAAACTTACCTTCCCCTTATGGCCAAGTATATCAAGTAACAATATTATTATATATTATTTATTTTATTAGTATAGTATAGTTATAGTATGATAGGTACACTACACTTATTCCTAATCTAAGGCCTTATAATAAAACCAGGTAGCTAGTAAGTCATTGACATCATGTACTGCATTCATAACTGATTAGTGGTGTTTGTCGGAGTGGCTCAGAGGCTTACAGGTGATGTTGAGCAGGAGGGGTCTGGACCGGTCTGTGCCCAGTGAGTTTCGCGCCACACAGAAGTATGCGCCGTGGTCTGAGTACTCCAGCCTCCACAGGCGCAGCTGGGGCCTGAAGCTGTCCGGCAGGCTCCCGCTCTCGCCGTCTTTAAACCAGGCGAAGCTCTCCACCGCCGGGGCTCCGTCGCTGCTGCAGGTCAGGGTCGCTGACCCCCCCTCTGCCACGCCCCCTGGGGGACTGATCTCAACCTGGGTGGAACGGGGGGAGTCTACGAGAGAGAGAGAGAGAGAGAGAGACAGAGAGAGACAGAGAGGGAGAGAGAGAGAGCGAGAGAAAGAGAGACAGAGAGAGATGAAAATGATATCCTCTGTATTTCTGCATGAGTTGTCGATAATTGTCTTATTGTATGATCACAGTGTATGGTAGGAAAATATACTGCATTTCTTGCATGCAGAGACACTTTATAAACATGATGCACTTACAGCAGGTTAAAGCTATAAACTGCATCAGTAACTTACAGCAGGTTAAAGCAATACTATACTATAACTTATTAAACATCAGTAACCAGTTAGTTCCAAACTCCACACACAACAGCTACTTGAAATAACGTCTTACATATAAAATTAAAATTTTTAATTTGTAATAATTTTTTTTTTTAATACTTACATCCCATAGCCAGGCTGATCCCTGGTGAAAGCACATTCTGTGGGGGAATCGGTCGGCAGTTATATGTGCCGGTATGCTCGCTGTTGAAGTTGTAGATGGTGGAAGACTTCTCCGACGATCCCAAGCTGACCCCATTCCTGAGGATAGCAAAATTCTTCCCAGCAGCAGCACATCCTTTGGCCACACAGCTCAGGTAAACCGTCTCACCTTCAGCAAACATGTTCCCTGCCCTGGCTGGGTGGACCTGGACCTGTAGTTCTGCCATAGTACATTAACACATTACTTAACTTAACAATAATCCAATTTGGTGACAAACGTGGTCATAAATACTGATGAAGTGATGCAAAAACACACGGTGGAATCCTACTTGTGAATTCATCAGCAAAGACATCTTTTAAAACTCTTTCACAATTTGCAGTTAACTGTGTCAGTAACTTCTATGGTGGATTTTAAGAATGAAAAAGGTGAAAGAAAGAACTTCCTTCCTCCTTAGAACTGAATGTTTACAACAGTATTGGCCACCAATCCTGCCACTTGGGTTTTGACGTGAGAGACGCCTCATAGGTGACTGACCTGTGACGGACAGAGTGACAGCATCGGGTGACGTCCACCGGCCGTGCTGGTAGTCCGATTCGAACCTGAAGTGGTACTGACCCGCATCGCTGAGCTTGACGTTTGTGATCTGCAGGCTGCACCTCTTGTATCCCCCCATGTACCGGACCCGGTCCCTGTAGGACGGGCTCATCACTCCCAGATCCACATGGTAGGCATACTCCCTCCGGTCCTCCGCCGAGATGTGAAACCACATCACTTTCTTCACGTTGTAGCCCGACGGGTAGTCATAGTGACAGGGGAGCGTTACCGTGGTTCCGGCCCAAACGCATATGTCCTTCCTGGAGAAGGTCACGACCCACTTACTGCCTCCCACTCCTGGGGAATACAGACACACACACACACATAGACACACACACACACACACACACACATACACACACACACACACATACACAAGGCCGGTGCGCCAGTGTGTGCTCAGTCTACAGAGATGCTGCTGATCACCCGGCTGACGCCGGTGAAAATAACAGATCGATACGCAACCTGTGTTGTATACAAGGACACCTGCGACATTTTTCCTGGGTGTAGAGACGCACTAGGTGCATTAAGTACACAAGCAAAATTAGCTTTTCTTTGTCATGTCATTTACGTTACATAACATAAACATAAACGTTCTTTACCTGCCAAATCACAGGTGAAGACAGTCAGCATCAATACACCTATCCACATCTTCAAGCTGGAGCTCTGAAACACCCAAGTCGGCAGTAGGCAGAACAGACCAGAACAACAGCTCAGAAAGAAAAAAGGCAGAACAGAACAAAAAGAAAAAGTAGTGACGTTAGAATTTATGACCCAATGAAGTACTGGATCATCATCTCCTCAACATCGTGATCAATACACAATACAATCCTGCCCTGGTTGACATTTAATCAGGCTTGGCACCCTTGAACAACGAGGTACCTGGTTCCGCTGTCCTGACTCCGGTTCCATACGCACACAGACGCCTGTCCCCACACACGCTCAGCGGTCGGAGGCTGCCACACGAATGCAAAGCTGAGTGGAAAAGTGAATTAAGTCCGTATTCAGAAAGGGAAGTGAGTGTGGGTGAGAGTGGCTGTACACCACTGCATCTCCCACTCACTCACTCTCTCTCTCTGCCTCTCTCTCTCTCTCTCTCTCTCTATCTGGCTCTCTGGCTCTGTTCTTCACAGTGTCTCCTGGGCAGAGCTGTCTCCCTCACATGAAACTAAACCTCCTCCCCCCCCCCCCCCCCCCCACACACACACACCACAACCCCGCCACCTCAGAAAACTGTGCACTCTAGTCAGGCACTGTGGCTGACATCTTGTGCACAGAGGGAGGAGAGGGCCTGTCAATGGTCACTCAGTATTAAAAAAAAAAAATGATTTTGCTTGTTTATAAATCTTTTAGTCTACAAATAATTTTCTACATAGTGCACGATAAGGTAAAATTCAATCGGTTAAAAACAAGCACCAAGCATAATTTGTTTCCTTTACAATATTTACCAAAATGTAGCACCATAAATGTAAACATAACAAAAGAAACACTGTCAGACTACTTCTAAACATTTACTCTAATCATTTGGTCTAGCACCTGGACCGCAGACTACCATTATACTGTATGTAGATAAGCAAGACTCCCTCCTGCCACATACTAATGCTTTACTTATCTGGAGAAGCTGCTGGTGCCATGCCTGATCTGACGAGACGACATCTCACACACATGCTGAGAGGCAATTGAGGGTCCGTCCACACGGAGCCTGGATTGCCTGAATCCGGAAAAGAAATGTTGCTGGATCGGACTCGCGTCCACATGAACCTGGCGGATTGGGTGACTGAATCCGCAACCTTTTGAATCTGGTCTCCAGAGTGGGTAGATTCGAACCCGCTAGTGAATCCGTGTTCGTGTGGATGCCTGATCCGCACACTTCGACGTAATTGCCCCACGTGAAAGCCTCACAACCTCACCCTGAACCCTTATTAACCCCGCTGCATCACTTTATAACAGCAACAACAAAAACGTTATCTATATGACGTGGCAGCCTGTTTTAGCAGCTCTCTGTCTTTCTACTTTTCCCCCCTCTTTTCGCAACTTTTTCGTGACTTAAATTTTTCTACTGTGCATAGTTGTTTGTATTGGGTTAGTGCGCTGTTCTACATACATTTGGATAGTTTTTTGTGGTCTTACTTAGCCAGTTGAGACCAGCCAGAACAACGGACACGACCAGCATTTTTTATTGAGAGAAGACCATCATGATAACAGAGTGCATTTGCTAACACTTTCTCTACCAAAAGGCCAGCTCCTCTCTCTGCGTAGATAATTACATACCCAGAGAGTTTGAAATTGCACAGTTTGTCGGGGACAGATTTGATACAAGGCGAATTCTGCTCTGGATGGTCTAGCAGAAAACCAACAGTGTTAGTTAACACACGTAAGAGTACCTGTTGGAGCTGCACTACCTAAAAGCACTGCTGTGCTACTGTGACCACTGAATGGATCCGGTTTGCTTGAAAGTTTAATCTGAACAAATTCAGCTCTTTGCAGTGTCTAATCTGCATAGACTGTATCTGAAGAAGCTCTTCGGGGAAACCCACACTGGTGATCTCAGCAGACCTCCACGTGTCAAAGACAATCCTAATCTTTCATCTTGCAAACCGGAGACACAACAGCTAGAATGTCCCCCGCACAGTTACAGTGCAGTCGTGTAGTTTTTTTCTGGTCAAATTACTTCTGGTTTACTATATGTGTATTATATGTTATATGTATATATGTTAGTATTATATGTATAGGCTGCTTTATGTATATTTAGTATTAAATGTATAGGTTGGTATATGTTTAGCACATCGTATTGTACATTTATCTTGTATATTGAGTACGGTTATTTAGGTTATTATATGTTTATATGTTTATTATAATGTTTTTTTTTTTTTTTTTTTTTTTTTTTTAACAAGTGTTTGTAAACCCCCCCCCCTTTTCTTTCCTACTGTGAGGCGCATTGTGTTACTTCCTTGTATGAAATGCGCCGTACAAATAAAGTTTGATTTGATTTGATTTGATTTATTATGTGTAAATTATATTCATAGTACTTGTGCAGAGTGTACGTCATGGTTTGTTATGTTATAGTATGTGATATTATGGTATGGTAGGTTTGGGCGGCGCCTTGTCATAAGAATTTCAGTGCCCAGTCTGACCCTGTGTCATTTTGTGCATCTGACAAATAAAAGACTTGTAACTTGTAACTTGTAACTTGGTTCAGCCAGTAATGTGAAGTGTGAGTTAACAGAAGTAAAAGCAGTTTGCGCTCAGCAAATACAGAACAACAAGTTTATTTTCCATTGGCTTCAGTCTATTGAAAAAGTAATTCTAGTAACAATGGGATCAGAATAGGGTCGACAGTGGTACAGGAGGTACAGAAGTCGTTTAGTAATCAGAAGGTTGTTAGTTTAATTCCCTGTCGAAGCGTCCTTGAGCAAGACACTGAACCCCTAATTGCTCCTGATGTGCAGTTGTGCATCAGTGTAAATGTAAAAATGTGTATATCCTTGCAAGTCGCTTTGGATAAAAGCGTCTGCTAAATGACTAAATGTAAATGTAAATGTAGAATGTTCAATGCAGAATGCACAGTGATTGACACTCAAACCATAGCCTAATACCTATGTGGAAATGTTCAGATATTACCATATTATGATAGTAAAGACATATACCAACATCAAAATATCTCTAAATAAAATCCCAAATCTGTAAAAGCATGGGAAGAAAAAAAAAGTCCCTCCATCTCAAATTAACCTCGAGCCATGTGAGGCATTTGGTTCAATGTGTTCAAATGTGATTCATTCTGACAGCTGTCTGAAGTTTCCAGCGGGGGCAAAACCAACCGTGTGTCAGACACTCAACCTTGTGACCATGACAAGGGGCAGCAGACATGCTCAGCACTTCTACTGGGGGGGTGGGGTGGGGTGTGGGGGGGGGGGGGGTGCAGCAATTATCTCAAGCGATTGAATAGTCGCGGAGAATAGGATGCCATAGTTTTCCATGACCCAAATCTATACTACACACAATGTTTGTACAGTATACAGTGTTTGTAAAGTGAGGCATACTACATCATAGGAGGCATATGGAAATATAATAGTTTATTTTATCTACATAACATAATCAATTCAAAAGGTTATACACATTGACAAAATGTACATGCAATCACACAAAGAATAATATAATACATGATTTCAAATAATTTATTCTACATAAAGAAAAACTGGTAACACATATTCAACTCAGTATCCAGAAAGCATTATAAACACGTTTATAAATCTATAAATTATTCATAATGCATCATAGCATCTGATATAATGTATAGATCTATTTATAAATTGACATGACTGCACTCATAAAGGATTATGATGTTGTAGTAAAGGCCCCACACAACTATTATCATGAAAGCTTGTATGGAGTCCCATAGAGTTTTTATATTTCTTTGATGTCTATTTTTATGTGCATGTAATTTCTTTGTGCACGTTATGTATTTGCTGTAAAGCACTTTGAGCTGCATTCTTTTGCATGAAAGGTGCTGTATAAATAAAGTTTTATTATTATTATTATTATTATTATTATTATTATTATTATATGGCTCCATAAAGAACATTTGGTGACTAAACAGTCATCAGTGCCATTTTCAAGAGTTACAGAAGCTTTTTTATGCATTCTGATACTAAATAGACTTTTGTTAATCATTATTAGGCATTATTAATACTTTATAACCCTTTATGAATGTGTTTATAATGTTTTACAGATACTGGGTTTTGTGTAAAGTGTTACCAAACAAAGTTGACATAATGTCTACATGTATACAAATTGTACAAAGCGGTAAAAATGATTTTTAAACAAATAAGTGGAAGTTTGAAAATAGCACTGCCAAGGTAGCTTTTACGGACTGTTTAGTGCTCTACGTGCCCTTCCAGGAAAAGAAAGAGAGTGCTGGTTAATGAGATAAAGGTGACTAGGATGTGGTCAGTAACATAAGTTCACACTCCTCTCCGTGTCAACCAATACATGCTACTGACATCAAAGTGACACATTAAGCTTTGAGGTCATACCACCTCTTAGTAGAAAAATATTAATCAGAATGACCTTTAATAATAATAATAATAAACCTTTCCAGTCCTGATGTTCGCAGGGTTGCTCTGTAGACTCATTTCCGATACTGCCTGAGATCACTGTAAACGTCCGACTGGACTCCATACAGCTCCTAAAACACAATTATCTTCATGAGAAAAACATACTGGATATCATGGAGACGAACTAACATTGAGACAGTGACTCCATAGACTTATCAGCCTATAGAGATCTGCTGACTTTGAAAGTCTACCTGATATGGTGACTCCGTGACCTCAGTCTTTTTTGCTTTTTTCGAAGCAGTTAGCTGTTTTCCTTTTCCTGTGAAATCGTGTTAAAAAATGTCAGTAAGTAAAAAAGAAAGACAGAACCCAAGATCATTCATTGCTTGCATTAATGTCTCTCTATCTGTCTAGAAAAAAAGCTAAAACATACAGTAAGGTGGCAATAACACTGAACACAAGCACCTGTATCACTGGGCTGTGTGTGCAGACCAGGTCTGCTCCTCTGGCGTGACACACAGCAGTAGACAGAGAGGGCGATCAGGACAGTTAAAAGAATGTCACAGGAAACCAGCGCCACCACAACACTGAGCTCCACCTGGTAGCACTGGCCACAATCTGCACAGAAGGGTGAACAGTCCGCTTAGTTAGAAGAAAACTAAAATAGGTCATTTATTCTTAATCTATAAACACTGGTATATACACACACACACACACACACACACACACACACACACACACACACACACACACACACACACACACACACACACACACACACACACACACACACACATACCTTGTCTCCCAGAAACTGGACCTGTAAATAAAAAGGCAATCAATTTAGTATAGAAGCAAATATTGTGCACAAACATATACAATGTTTTAAAATAAAAAAGTCAAAACCGATGTCTTTGGTAAAAGTGTAATTTTCTCTATTTCTGATGACCATAGAAAAGCACAGTTTGATATAATCCTGTTGATATATTCCTGTTCATACTTTTAAACACTACAATTTGAAGTTAAAAAGCCACCAGCAGCCCATACATTAGAATGACAGTTTGCTATTTTCAACTATGCTGTCGATATATAGACATTAACATACATGCCATCTTAGTCAATTGTCAACCCAAGGTGTCAACAACAAACAGACAAAATGCTAGCAGCAACACCGGTGACCACCTCACAGCACCTTAACTGCCTGCTGAACCGAAACTCATTCTAAACCTGCGTCACGGTGGACTAAAGAGACCCTTAAGAGACTGAAGAGACCCTGGAAAAGAGCAGTCATCGCTCCACATCCACCCAGACAGAACACAGACAGGAGAAAAAATTCCCCATTGTAGCCTCCAGTCTGGATGGCACACGCAGGAGACACTCACCTAACATTCCTGTGAGCGGGGCCACAATACATATGGTTCTGCCCATGTTCAGTCCAGTCCGGTCTGGGTGGTTAACAGGAACGGGCTGGCGATAATCAAGGGGGTCGGATCCAGTGTCGGACTTCCGCACTCTGATGGTGACGGATGCCTGATTGGAAAGCCCTGATCCACAGAAGTCCACAGGGGAAGGCAGTCAGCGTGTGAGACGGTGGACAAGGTGTGTTTATGGTGGGTGTGCACTACAGCAGAGAGGGGTTTACAGAGGAGGAACTGTCTGAGTTTCTCTTCCCTCCTCCTGGTGTCACACACACACACACACACACACACACACACACACACACACACACACGCACTCTCTCTCACACACACACACACACACACACACACGCACTCTCTCTCACACACACACACACACACACACACACACACACACACACACACACACACACACACACACACACACACAGTGTTATTCTATCAAAATGAAACTTATCTCCTTTCCTCATCTCTGCATTCTTCACCTTTGCATTTATTGACACTGACTGAAACACACTTAGTTCATTTTTAAATCTCTTCCAAAAGATCAAATACTATAAATATGAAAAAAAAAAAAAAATAATAGAAAGTAGAAGTAATGACATTTGAACACCAGTGTTGTCCAAAGTGTTCTTTTCATTTATTATAAAAGCAGTACATCTACCCATTTCCTGTAAGTTTAACACTTAGGCGAGGGGAACATTTACTGTCATGGCAACATCTGAACCAGCACAGGAAATCACCACCTCAGCCACATAGACACCGTCTATGTAAAAATAGGTTAGTATGTGAACATGACCACAAGTCTTTAATCCAAAGTCCCAAAGCAGGGGGTGATGGTCATTTCCACTGACTTGCTCTATACTGAAATCCTATAAGGAGAACGCAGTTGTTCCCTCTGGGAGAGTTCACATATAATTTTATTTGCATACACTGGATTTGGAATCATGCTTGAAATGGCAAACACTAAAGGCCGAAATATACTTCTACGACTCCGTTACTCTGTGGTCACGCAGTTGCCTCGACGAAGTCGTTGTCATTTATGGTTTTTAAAGATGGCGGCGGACCAAACTCCATAAATGGTCGTATTTGTACATAAAAGTTGTTTGTTTGACTTTTTTTGGCTTAGATTTTTTAAAGTAACCGAGAAATAGACATTGTGCAATGTAAAAACCCCATAATTGTAACTGAAAAATACATATGAGGGGATTTGCGAGGTGTCTGAGCCAGCTATCTAATGTTGGCATACTACTACCCACAAGGTAAACAGCGATGTATTGACGGATTGACGGAATCGGATAGTTAAAAAATTTGGGAGGTGCACGTCAGGCCACGGAGAGGTGCTCAGAGAGCGTTTGCAACGTCGGAGAGGGCTCTCCGTGTCTCTGTGTCTTCGAAAACGGATTACCATAAATCTGCCTTAAGTATTCTCCTCTGGTATAGTAGCAACACAGAGTTTTGTTCCAAAACTAGCATGCTAACTCCCAAAAGGGCAAGCAAAAACCTTGCAAACACCACCAGCAGCCCAACTGACTCTGATAGAAGCGTGGCAACACACACTGGTATCTTTTGGCCGTATAGCTGGCCATGTCATGCGTGTGAAATATTGTCTTCCATTTCCAGCCCGGTACACAGAACTACTTAGGGCATATCCTGGATGGCTAGTGGGGAAGACACAGGTGTTCATCTGTCCTTCCCATGACCATATGCTATCAAAATGAATTTGAGCAAAACTAGTTGCCTATAAAACCATACCTCAAAAAGTGTCAAATTGTTGCATAGTGTTACTTTAAGAATGCACTTGAAATAATGACCACGATGTTCTGAAGATCTGATTAGCATGATTAGCCTGACAGTCTTACAGTTATCAGATAATAACGCTACTAGGCTGAGGTGTTTTGCAGAGGAGCTTTGGCCATTTCCTCTCTCTATTCACCACCACGCTCTCTGTTCCCTGTGCATTCACACTTGTGGTGACCTGTAGACTGTAGCCTCTGCTTGCCAGCATTTGCTTTGAAGCTCAGTCTGCATTTTTGCCAAGAAACATCCGATTAGTCATCTGTTAATAAGGCTTTGCGCAAGTGTTTAAAAACACTTCACATATTTAGTCCACATCAAAAACCACTCTTGAGATGGCAAAAGAACACAATAGATGTGTGATTGCTCTGGAGACTGTAAAAGGCTGGGATAGTACAGATGCCAATTTGTACTGAAAAAAGGATGTAAACCATGAGGCTGTAGAACCAACTGTGGTGGAAAATATGTGAAATGAAAACTCAATAATCAGTGGGGGAAGAACATTAACAATCAGTATAACCACTAGGATATTCATGATAACACGCTATTAAAACTACTATACTACTACAAAATTATTTATACTATTGATATGAATAACATTATGTGCACTTTATGTTTTAATATGTATCAGGTATAGAAATATTAATGTGTGGATAGTGTCTTAGGGGTGACCGAGGGAACTGTCCCCTTGACGACCAAGGGAACTGTCCAAAGGATGGCTGAGGGCGCTTCCCTGTCCCACTGCCCACTTATTCTTGTCCTAAACTCGGCACATTTTAAGCTCCACTGTCCCACTGTACACTCTTTCTTGTCCTGAACTAGTCACATTTTCAACCATGGGCTACTTCCTAATTCGTCAGGTGCTATCTGTTGGGCCTCGGCCATAAGGGGGAAGCACAGATGACTGACCAGATATGACATAAAAACATTTTCGGGCCCCCAATTGTCCAATTAAAAACTAAATATATTCTATGGGGAGGCCCACTGATGATTTAGGGTGACAAGACGGGTTCTTCAGATAAAAAGAGAAGGCAAAACTCTGTAAACTCAGTATTGTCTCGAGGCTTGCTCAGGTAAATGCTGTTGGTATTGCACTGACAAAATAAACCTTTTTGCTTCACACTGCCTAACTTCTAAAGTTTTTGAAGATTTTTCCTGAACAACCAAGAACAAAGAATAGTGTTTACTCTATCACAAATCTACAAATCAGACACGACAACCATTTGTAAAGATTTTCTGGTTGACTCTTTGCGATGAAAGGTGCAGAACCAATCTGAGATGTTTTGGAGAACCAGCTTTAGATAAATGTTTAGCTGTTTCTAGCTTTGACACCAAATGCATAGAACCACCTGGATTACAGAAGAAAGAAGAAGGAACAAAGGGACCTAAAGAAAATAAGTTAAATTAAGCTTCTATATGGAGAAAACATTTCTGGCAAAGGGACTCTTCAGATTTAGCAAGACTTTAAACTAGTTTAGTGGTATGTTTTTTAGTTTTCAAAGTAGGACATTGCATTATAAACTCCAGATGACCTAACCTGAGAGCACTGGTGTCATTGGGCAATTTGCATTCATAGGATACTTTGAGATTTATTTTGAGTTTTGAGATTGATATAGTTTTCCTTTCCAGAGACTTTGTTCCTGTTTTAAATGCCAAAATAACATCGTGAACACTCATCTAGTCATGGTGTACAGTTCCTTTTCTAATTTTCATGCACACATGTGCAGTCACACACACACACTTGGGCGCACACACACACAAACACACAAACACACACACACACACACAGCTGTGCGGGGATAGGAGGGACAGTCCAATCAATTGTAATGTAAAACATTAGGGAAAATAATCTTTTTAGTACTTTAATACATTTGTTGCAATTGTATTCGTTGATGGGCACAAAGCATACATTATCCTTAATATATTGAGTGACAGATTGAACAACTGCCAAGGCCAAGGCCAGCAGATGGCGCCAATGGCCAGCAATGTTACAGAAAGTATACAAAGACATTTGTAAGTATTTATAAAATTAAATATAGTACACATTATTGAAAATATCATGCTTGATGAAAGGAGATATGAGGTAATCTTCATGCAAAATCAGAATGTTTCATCCAGAATATGCAAGGAAGACCAAGTCCATGATGTGTGTCACCATTGATCGTCAATCACTGACCTTTGAACTAAAAGCTAACCACCCAAACCCCCTAAGTATGCCTCCTAGTCAAACGTTGGGAGGTCAAGCTAAATAACGGTAAAAAAAAACCCACCATTGATCGCTACATCTTTATATTTCATGTATTTCAATTTCGTGTGATCCTGGTAGTCTGTTCCCATGTAACCTTAGAAAACGCTAATACTCGTAAAGATGCTTCAGCATATCCACAACATATCTCTCAGCTGTCTCAAGTATCCCCTTCCAAGCGATAACACACCATGAAAATACAGATACTGATATGATTTTGAGTATTCGCGGCCTCAGGTCAGCTGGCATACGTTCTCTGAGCTGCAGATACTGATAACAGTTTGAAGGTCTGAACTGAAGAGAGGAATCCATGTCCTTCGTGATGCATACCCAGTGCAAAGCATCCATGTGTGGATGTGTGTGAAATCAGTTATAGATGTGTATTGCGCAAAGGCAATGGTGTGTGGAATCAGTTATAGATGTGTATTGTACAAAGGCAATGGTGTGTGAAATCAGTTATAGGTGTGTATTGTGCAAAGGCAATGGTGAACAATGTGCCGTGGACTGTTCTTGTGTGCCTCATTGTCTTACTTCTTGCAGTTTGCCCTCACATTCATGTAGACCTTTTCAGCTGTCGAGGGGAAAAAATAAATGCGCTTAGTTAAAAGGAACGGCAATGTTATTAATTGCTGGAAAGATTATAGACAAAACACATACAACTATGTTTGTTCAGAACGTCCTGATATTTTATAGCTGATACATTCAACCTTCCACATTGAGATACTTCATCATTCAGCAAAGCTACCTAACTCAGTCTGTCCATTGCTATGTGTATATATCTCACACGCAAAGTAGTTGGCAAAAAGTCAGTCAAAATTTCAGAACATTGCATTCAATCAGTAATATAATACCTCATCGGCATCTCAAAGCCTACAACAACAACAGCAACAACGACAACAACAATCTGTGTTTTTTTCCAATGAAATCTTGAACAAAGCCCACCAAGGCTAGACACCTGACCACTAACCTGACACAACCGCTTTTCACTGACACCTACAGTTGATGTGTTAAACAGAAGGATGTTTAAAGCCTACTGGCCTTGTCGTGTACTTGGTAGGGTGCAGCGGTCCAATGAGTGTTATGTAGGACGGATACGTTTAGTTTTTGCTGATGAGGTGTAGTAGTGCAGGTTGTTATTTTGCAGTCTTGCTGCACAACAGTACAGGTCCTTCAAGAGCAATGAAAAACAATAAGACTCTTTATGTGACAGGAAATGAATGGGGGCGGGGGGGGGGGGGGGGTTCTCCTTCCTTTCAGTTTTTGTGGTTTCCATCTTGCTGAGGTCTGCTCTTTGTTGCTTTGTTCCCGTGTAATACTGGAGAAATTATCATTTTAAGTTTTAGAAGACGTGTTGACTTTTTTCCACATATATATATATATTAGTCACAGTTTCCAGTGTCTCTCACCCACTCACAAGAGTCAGACGAAGCACCTACATGCGGCATTAGGCCTCTGTACCACTGACCACTTTCATTCAGGACGAAGCACCTGCATGATTAGGCCTCTATACCATGGACCACACTGAAGGACCAAATTGCAGATCACACTTAGTTGTTAAAAAGATAAGTGCAAGTATTGTTGCCACTCTTTACCAGTCTACAGTCCTCGATCGCTGAACTCTCAATAGACCCAAACAGGACCTAGCCCACCCTGTACAGCTATAGCCTACACAGTATAAGAGATATGAAGCGTGGATCTACCATTGTATGTCTGTCGTCTGCGGCGGCTTGCACAGAAGTAGGTGATAAGGACAATAGCCACGGTCAGGACAATGTCACTGATAACCACACATACCAGTGTCACAGGCTCGATCCTGTAGCAGGGGGCATCCTCCTGAATGGAAGCTGCATGGGACAGACACAGGAAGAGGAAGAGGAGGGGTGAGAGGAGTAAACCTTTACATTGAAACAGCACATGAGGCCATTTAGTAGTACATTCACAACTTCTTTGTCAAGCTACACTAAAGGGAAATTTGTTTTTTTTTTTCAACCTGGGCCTAAGTTTTACTAAGGACAATTAATGGTCCAGCATTGAGTTAGAACCCTAAAGCCAGCAACCACAAAAAGGCTTCACTATGGAATCCTATGCAAGCCAGCACATCAAAGTAAACCTCTTGTTTTCACCACTGAAACCTTTAGTGCATCAGTATTTCAATTAGTCGTATAAGACAGTTAGACAGTCAAATGTCAACCATCAACACCTTGTGAAATTTTTTACCGGTTTTGATTATCTCATAGACATTTAATACAGAAATTTCACATTTCAACAATGTTCACAAACACGTCATCTGATCCCAGTCAACAAAGCAACATGATTTCCAAGCATAGGAAAACAAGAAAAGAAAAAACACAATAACACACATTCTATGAATCTTAATAAATATTTATTGAAACTTTAGGCCATACCTTGATTTGCCATTGTTCCCTCTTCAAAGCAGTCGGATGTGAGGAGAGAGTAATATGATGAAAATCAATTCAACTGGGCACATTATAAAACACAACACTGTACAAATAATAACACAGTAAAATATATGATTCAACTACAGCTTCAGCTTTCCATAATTTAGGGGCAGGTCTACGGAAAGACCAAACCATACCAAGCCAATTCTTAACTGTTAAACAATTCTGCAACAGCAAAGCAAGAGGTGTGAAAACATTATTACCATGCACACAGAGTAGAAGAAACAACAGCAGTGTATTGCTTGCCATTTCCTGTCACCGTTCGAACCACTTTCAAAACAATGGCCTATATAGATAAAAGCAAAATACATCCACATCAGACTAGGGTACACATAACTGGAACATAACTCTGAAATGTGTTTTAAAAAAAATAATCCTAGTGGGCTTGTATCCCCCCCCCCCCCCCCCCCCCCCCCCCCCCCCCCCCCCCCCCCCCCCCCCCCCCCCCCGCATAGACATACTTTCATTTCCTTTAGTGAACCGTTTTTTTTTCCATTTGTACGTGAAAGGTGCTTTTCAGTGCCACACAAAAACAATAAGCTTACAGACACATGGCTAACATACAGTACAAATATTTCTGATATTTCTAAATTATATTACAAGAGCTGTGAAGGTTTCTTCTCATCATTAACCAATGAGTTTGCTTCAATTTACAATGCAAGTTGTTTGCAAAACTTCACAACTTCACAAATGACCTCAGCACGTACACTTGACAAGGCACTTTAGTTTACTGTAGAGGTAAGATTATACATTACATGTGGAAAGTCTCACATCTGTTTTATCCACAACTTCAACGATCTATCTATCTATCTATCTATCTATCTATCTATCTATCTCACTATCTATCTAAAACTATTGACAAGGATCCCATTAGAAATACTGTAAATACTGTGATTCAGAGTACTGATTACATAATTACAAAAAAAGAATGTAGATGTGACCAGACTAGCTATTTTTTATTTAGCTAAAAACTCATCTAGTAGTAAAGTGGCATGAAACAAGGGCATGTTCAAGAATAATCTGATTACTTCTCCTGACAATCTAGATCTTTAAAGTAACATATTCGACTACATAATGAAATTTAAACCGAATGTCCTGAAACTGAATAACACGTTAAATGGCAAGTTCATAATTCACTGTATATTTCAGCAATTAAAAAAATAAAAACACCATCTTTCAAAATAAATGAAAACTAAATTACTTAAAGAGCATCTCAAGTTCTTACCTTGTGGTTGCACTTCCCGTTTGCTGTGGGCTGAGCAGACCAGTTTCACTGCATGCATATGACGCTAGAAGCAGGACACATCCTTGTATAACTAAAATTGTCGTACAGCCAGCCAACGATAACTCAACAAAATTGACCTTTGCCAGTTAATGCCGATGGCTGTGGAAACATTGTTCCTCATCACCATAACAATGAAGTACATATACACATATTAGGCAGCCAAGCTCTGCCCACTCACTTTGTCGCTTTTCTTCCCCTCCTAGTCTAGACTGTCATCAGCACCTAAACTAAGGCTTGCACCAGATATATTATTATTACTATTATTATGATTATTATTGTTATTTTTTACTATTGTAATACTCAGTATAATAGCATTCATTAATTTATAATATTCATTAATTTATAATATTCAGCTATCTGTGATTTATTTACGGTCATGGAGCAGTGTGCAGTGGAATCACATCAGTCCCATCTTCGGTCCCAGCCTTTCATACTGTCACATAAACTGTCACAAAAGTAGTCATAAAAGTAATTGAGCAGTGTGCAGTGGAATCACATCAGTTCCAGTTTTTAGTCCCAGCCTTTTCATACTGTCAGCAAGCCATTTCAAGGCTGTCACATTGCTATGCTAGCATATACACTTATTCTGGCTGTTATGAAGTGTATAATTGGCTAATCAGTAGCAAGCCACGCTTGTTGGTATGATTATTGTGGAGCATCGGTAATGCACAGTCGAAAGTATTCATGTCCCTTATTTTCAGCATGACCAATTCTAGAAGGACTAGAAAGAAACAAAACGAAAAAGCTGTTTTTCTTTGTACCTTCGTATTTACCTTAATGTTATAAAGTGTTTTAACTAAATGGCCAAATACTTACCTCTCAGGGGGGCACTGTGGCACAAGCAGTAGCCCCAACCACATTTGGGCTTGATGCCCATGGAGGACATAGGTTCGAATCCGGCCTGATGTCATTTCTCCTGTCCACTCCCAACATCTTCTCCCTCTCATTTCCTGCCCTATTCCCCCCCCCCCCCCCCAAGAAAAAGATAAGAATTAAGAATTGTCTGGGTGGCCTAGGACTTTGACTCAGTAGCGTACATCTGCTGTCAGGAAAGCCAAATCAAACTGCTGTCTGAACTTATTAGCCTCCAAGCTCCCATTCTAGTCCTGAAAGCCAAATCAAACTGCTGTCTGAACTTATTAGCCTGCAAGCTCCCATTCTAGTCCTGAAAGTGCTTAGAATACTGCAAATTCTATTAAAATGTGTAATATCATCTGTGTGTCGTATTATGCCTGATGAGTGCCCGATCTCTGTACAAAAAGAGGTCTGTTTAGGTTTTAACAAGCACCATTATTAGTGATTATGTGCCCCCTGCTGGATATTAAAATGCTACCAAAACAGTTGTTTTCCAAGGCTGGTCTGTATAACCAGCGCCGATCGAGTATCACTGCAGCAATTGTGCTTATTTTGTCCTGTTCTTGCCACCAAAACAATAATGTCAGGTTGGAAGCAAACCAACTTTTCTTGATCACTCTAGGAAATAATATGTGTAGTCTGGCATAGTGAGTTATGCATGGTCTTGCATCACTTGTTTAATATTACACCCATAATTCAGTCACCTCTCCACAAGGGGGAGATGTTAGCATATAGACAGGACCAAATAACAAACATCAACAAGTTTATCACAACCATGCTCATCTTCAATTGGGATTGTTGATCCAGCTTCATATGAAATAAGTGTCTTACCTAATGTTTGTGGTCTATTCAAGTCATTTGCATCTAACTAATAGTCATTAGGCCAGGGGACACTTCAAATAAAATCCATAACACAAGGACTATCCTGGGCCATTTGGAGACCTTAGTCCACCAGTCTAAACTCCTCCCATGATTGATACACCGAATACTTTGGCCATCAGAGCCTTGCAAAACATATCTGAATGACTAAGGAATGTTATACACATATCAGGACCTTTGACAGCTTTTGTCTGGATCTGTGATCCAGAACTTCTCAATATGATAAATAAGATATCGGCTGGGTTTTCTGAATTACTGAAGGGATCATGCCTCTGTTTATACACAGACACTGTGCATAAGGCCCTAAACAGTGAAAAAGGGCTCCAACCTTTAAGCCTCAGGTCCCAGGGCCAACCAGAGGGGAGGACTGAGAGTGGAAGAAAGGAGGGAGAAAATGTGGTGATTTATTGCAGTGAGTTCCTGAATTAATTCCATTAATATGGTTTAATTTTGGACTTGAATGAATGCCAATAAATTGTAACCTAACCACCTCAGTTTTATTCACAATGCCTTCTCCATTGTGACTTATTGTATTTGTTTACAATACAATCACAGCATGTCATTCTTGCTATAGAAAAAGGTGCCATCTATTGGAGGGGTAAGCCAACTTAAAACAAAATTAAGGGTATATTTTGCAAGGATATTTTACATTGGTTTAACTTGCAATATTTAATATTCAAGTACAATGAACATACATGCCATTATTGGATACATAATTGTACTTAAGTCAGGGCAACAACAACAATTAAGTTTAATTTCATTTCGCTTTGTATCAAAAGCCAGAATTATCAAGTTGATACTTTTGAGTTGGTTAATCTAATGTTATTTAGTCCTACCGATTCAGACATGATACGATACTCTGGAGCTCTGTGATTCCAAACAAACCTTCCAAAACATCAATCATGTAGGATAACAATTTGTTTTTCAATGAAAACACTTTTGGAGTCTGTTTTGTATCATCAAGCTCTAGAAAAAGTTATTGGAAGACCTCCAAACTGTGCTTGATTTCCTTGGGATATTTAAGATTCAGAGCATATATGAAGCCAAGAAGTGTGAGGCAAGCCTTCGGCATACTGCTGATGATGTCACACAGCACTTCTTCCCCCTCAATGAACCTGCCGATGTTCCATCCACTTAGGTAATTTCAAGCACTTATGTTTTACTACCTTGTTTGTCATCAACACAAACAAGGCTCACATCAGATACGTATTGACTAGACATTTCCATGGCATATAACCATAAATTACAGGGTTATGGAACAGTTTCTCAATGATATCAGGTGAGGATATAGTGTTTCCCCATTCATTGTATTGGCAGGGCAGTCAATCCCACTAGAGTCACATGCCAATCTCTCAAAATGACATGGACAAAGCCTTCTTCCTGTGGCACCTCCCTTTTTCGTTAAGTATGGACAGCCGTCGTGGCGTGTATTTGTCGAGGAGCGGCATGAATTTTGACACTAGATGTAAAGCAGTAATCCTTTGAAACTCCTCTTGCACCTTAGAGACACAAGAATAACATTAGCACTTAGAAATAAAAGAGTCAAGTAAACTAGGAAAATAATTTGGTTTTTCAATAATTTTTGCATTACTGTATATATAAAAAAAGTCACGTACACACCTGGGAAAAGCTGAACACGGCTGGCCCCCCCTCTCTTTCACCCCTGCTACTGGTGGGCACTGGCACTCTACTTCTTGTCGTCCCCGTGAAAATGAAAAAGTATTTTTTCACTAAGAATTTTAGCATTGTCTTTCTTCTTTGACTCATCAATCAACAGATTCGTTCTTGTTCCAGACTTTCCTGCGTCTCTCCAGTTGGATGTGGAGGGAGATAATTAAGTTCTGCCTTTCTTGGCTTTTTTACATTTCTGGCAGGAGGTTGCATCTTGAGGTTTCTTCAGTTTGACAGAGTTGACTGTGACCTCTGGACATCCAAGGCTTCTGAGTTTTGTTGTAGAATTCCCCATTTGGTAGTTTCAACTTGACAGCCAACCATAGCAAACAGAGACCAAGTCTGGTTCTTTTAAGCACGGATGCCGCTCGATGAGAGCCTCCGCCACAGCACAAAGCTGTGCACCAGATGGATATGCTGTGCACTGGTAGATCGTTTCTTTCTTCTACCTCTCAAGAATGTCGGTTTTAATACTTGGTGAATTCAGAAGGCTGCCATCCCTGAGAAAGCTTTCATGTGCTATCTCTAACACAAGCTCTGTGTTATAAATAATTCTTGGAATTGGTACCTCAGATGGCCAGGGGGTGGAGCTGTTGCTTTCCATACATGGATCACATGGCAACAAAACTGTTTCTGCAGAGGAGCCAAATGATGCCAAGGAACTACAGGAGGCTGAGGAGGTTCCATTATTTTGAAAGATATTCTCAACTGTATCCTATGGTGGCACAAATGCTGGCGGTGCAATGTGAATGACTCTGAGTGCGGGTTTATCTTAAATTAGATTAGTTGAAGTTACAGTGCAGAACTGGTCTCCAAAATCCCTGTCTATGTACTGAAGGATAAACTGCTCTCCTCCTCCAAATGCCTCTTTTTTTACGGCCGCATAGAGATCTTTCACAGTAAGTGGTATTCCGGATGGTAAACTCAGTTTTCATATGCCATGCTGTGCCAGAATCACTCAAAGCATTACAAGTGAAGTCATTGTGTCTGGTGGCGAGCTAGGGAAGAGTAAAAAAAGATAAACAAAAGAAGACTGGTTCATTTGGCCGGCTTTGAGGTGATTAGCATTATTCATCTGAAGTTTATATGCAGTGAAATATTCCTTAAATAAAAGAATGACTACTGCTCTGAATGAAATATACTAATACTAATCATTGCATAAATTCTTAATTATTCCCTAAATTCCAAGAACAAACTATGTGAATCATGCTCCCTACTTGGTGTATTTTTGTTACCTAAAATGACAAGCAAATATGTCTCCTTAGAAGAACCATGTGCTTTTGCAAGCTGCCAAGGAATGTGCATCACTGATACGACCTAGTGTTCATCAGGTTTTACAATGAAACAGACACTGTTCCTAATGATTACAACTTTAAAAATGTCAACAGAATCAGGCAATCCTCCTGTTGAGCCATAAACACAAATTACACAAATCATTCCAACAGCATAACTGATTCCATGACAACATACCATGTTCAACAACTGCACAGATCTTAGGCTGTCGTCTTGTTTCCTGTACGTCTCCATGCAACACTTCTAGGGAGACTAGGGATGACACCTTTGAGACCTTTTCTAGGGGGACTAGGGATGACACCTTTGAGACCTTTTCTAGGGGGACTAGGGATGACACCTTTGAGACCTTTTCTAGGGGGACTAGGGATGACACCTTTGGAGTCCCTTTTCTAGGGGGACTAGGGATGACACCTTTGAGACCTTTTCTAGGGGGACTAGGGATGACACCTTTGAGTCCTTTTCTAGGGGGACTAGGGATGCCACCTTTGAGACACTTACGGCTGGTTTCTGTTAAGGAGCACTGTGTGTAGATGGTAAATTTGGACGGGTCTGTGGCTCAGATGCTCAGATATTTAGCAGTCAAGGTAATAAACAGATTCTTCACAATGGCCTGGAGATGCAATGCCTTTTAAGTCCGTGACAACTTGCCATCCTGGTTCATCAACAGTTATCTTTGACCCTGTTAAAAATGGCAACAGCCTAAAGAGGCAACACTTTCTGGAATCAAATGTGGGATATTACACAGATCAGTCCATCGGTCCAAACGCCGCAATGCACCAGATCCAGGATTGACTGAAGCGGAGAAAGAAGCAGGAAACTGGGACTACGCCTTTGTCTATTCAAATAATGACATATAAAGATTTACAGGGAAGAGGCCACTAAAGGAGCAGCGTCACATTGATTGGCTAGCACACTGTATTAGGATGGATAATGCAGCACTACAGAAACATTATTCAAGGCAACAGAGGCCAGACCTGGGAGGCGAAGACCACCAGACAGATGGAAGAGGGTTGAAAAAGGACAGTTATTAGGTTTAACGATGGACCGTTTCGGGTTCAAGTGGTGGAGTCGCGACCGCTATAAGCGGTCGGGCTCACCGGACTCATGAAGTTCATCCTCGTAAGAGTAACGATGATGATTTGTAATCAATGAAGGGCATCATTCAGTTAAGTCAATGTAATGTACTTTTTCGTAATTAAAGGTAGAATGCCTTCAAAAAGATTGTGAATTAGATCAGGAACAAGCCAGAAACAAAATGAAAATGTTCCAACTTATCAGTCAATGAACACTGCCACCATGTGAGTGTTTCAGTGTAGGATTCTCAAGTAGAGCTGGAATGTCTTGCTCATGGGCCTTCTTTGCTCTGGGAGAAAATGCCCCAGATCACACTTCTTTTTTTCTTTTGACCGAAATTCAAAGTGTTGTCCAAAACAAAATCTGCAAATAAATTAACCTGAAAAGCTTTCAAGAAGGCCATCAATAAAATGAGCGCCTACATTATCAGCAGCTACACAGTGAACAGTCCCTTTAATGTTTATGCCCTGACTTGGCAAGAAAAAAAAGCCCTCCTGTTCTAGAGTTACAAGATGTTTCAAAAGAGGTACCTTTCCATTACCACATTTTTCACATCATTGGCATTACTGAGAATGGCCAGGTAAATGGCTGTCAGTAAAAACCGTAACTGTGGTGGCACATTGGCTAACACAAAGTAAACAGCTGTTATTTTATGCTTTTTCCGTGAAGTCCCCAGCAGATTATATCAAAATCATCTACCTGCAGAATAAGGGACATGCCGTGACTATTCTCATGATAAAAGTTGTTGTCTTTATAGTATCTACCATCATACAATGACTGAAAGATATGAACACTGCTTCTACCATCAGTATTCTCTAGATTTGTGAAGACGATCTGTTGAATGTTTGACAACACCTGCTGCAATGGCTTTCGAATAGGAATATACTGAAAACTTTGCTTTTCTTTGGGATCAAGAATGTATTTTATGGGTTCTTGAAATACATATTTCTTTTAAAAGAGGAAGAAAGAGGGCCGTCCGGAGCTTTGCTTATTGAATTACCAATGAACAATTCTTCAACTAATTCTGCAACCACTGCTTTATCCACACAACATGTTTCTTGAGAGTTGAATCAACAATTTGTTTTATGATTGGGACAGATCCTGAGCTTGAAATAAACTGCACATCATCTACCAATTCATCAATTTATCATTTCTTTGAAACTAAATGCTCTCCAACTTCAACAATAGGGAACCAATTTTGGTAATTACTGCTTCACTCAAATCACCTTCTCTATCAAAACTCCCAGCGATCCCTTCCTCATCACTATCTAATGTTAAAGAATCATCTTCAGCAATATCCTGCACCTCAACAATATCTTGCTCTGATCTTCTGATCACTTCTGTTTTAAAGTCATTAAGCAAATGGGGTGAATTATTTCTACTTTTGTGAGAGAAAAAGCACAGTTTCTTGAATCTTTAAGTGCTGACCAATATGTTGAAAATATAATTTTACTGTAGTGTGAGAGCTAGAGTCACAAACTAGACATACAAAATGTGCAACCAGACCCAGCCAAATTTTGCACATGGTATCTAGACAAGTGCGTGCCAAGTGCACCCCATGATTTATAAGAACAGGGACAGTCACAGTGTGGGCACGGAAGTGTATGGTTTCTTTGGAAGGAATCACAATTTAGTCTAGTGCAGTGTAGTGTAATGAGTAAACCTCGATTACTTGTTGTTTATCTGCAGACCTTGTACTGCCACTGCATTAGAGTCTACAAGGAAAAGAAGAGAGAAGAGAGAAAGTGTCACAAAGTGCAACAAAATCAAACAACAAGAATGAATATAGTATAGCCTACATGATGAATATTACGGCTATAAATGCGGATTTAATCCTTTAATACCGTGCCGCGTAACGGTGGACATTCCAGTATCTCCGTTACCAACGGTAAATCTTTAAAGTAGCATAAATGAGATCTGACAGTGAATGCTTCCTACACAAATAAACGTACATATATGATCTACACTGACACGAAACAGACTTGCTACTAAACACACATATGACAACAGAACACTCACAATCTTATCGACGCACGGCAATGATGAAAGTGAATGTCTCTGATAATGATGTTGAACAGTCCACCGAACTCCTTGATGATGACTTTCTCCAGCTTCTTCTGACCCACAACTGGCCAGTGGTGGCCCAAGCTTATATAGGCCAGAGGGGGGGGATGAGAGGGCATGTTCAGACCTGCTTTGGAAACCCAGCATGGGGTGACCATCTGGCCAGTGAATTTCCACTGTGCACGAGCCCCACGGACTCCTGGGATCAACTGATAGGCTGACCTCTGCCTGGACCCCAGGTCCCGTGAGTGGCCTGCACAGCGGGGGTGCACAGCTGGAGGCAACTGGTGAGACAGCCCTTTTTAACACTATATTTGGCACTAATAAAAGCTATCTGCCTTGCTAACTGATTAATTTTGGCGACATTGTCCGTAAAAAACGGTTCTGACATTTTCCTGGTTTGAGGAGGTCACAAATCTGCAGTGATTTGCCTGGGCGGGTAGTGGCGACGACAGGTGGGTTTTTCACATGGCCATATGCCATTCAAATTAATTTCAGGATGTTAAGAAAACTAGATACCTAGATTTAGAAACATGCCTAAAATTTTAAAAATCCTTAACGACCCTTTGAAACACACAGTGATTTGAAAAGACCTTCAGAAATGATAATCAGGATTACTGGTTTACATCTATTTGAGAAGAATTTTAAATTCAGCATGCTGGCTGTCATGTGTCTACCATCTCTTGGGAAGATCGGTCAAGTGACCCTGCTTTTAGAAACAGCCAGTGATATTTCAATGCAAAGTAAAGTATTCAATAAGTGGAACTCTGACAGTCTGCTATCATGTGAGAAGAGAACAAAACTACTTGATATCTTGAGATATTGCCTAATGTGACTCTGCACCCCTATTTCTGATGTTTTTTCTGGGATTATAATCACCAATGAAAAAGTGAATGTCTCGTTCTACCTGACTAGTATTGAGCCAAGAAACCCCACTGCATTTCACCAGGCTGCTAACTTTTGGCCAAAATCAGCTTCACTCAGGGCCGGAGTGGGGCCACTTTTCAGCCCGGGAATTTCAGGCCCAAGACTGGCCCACTTTTTCCATGGTAGTGGAAATTAAGCAACAGTTCAGCTCTTACTATCCTGTAGTTTTTTTTTTATTAATACCATGGTTCAACAAATAATGTAAAGGTTAAATAATAATCCACTTAAACTGAGAAGTTAACAAAAAATATTCCTCTATTCCACAAGGATAGGTTGATAAATTAACAAAAGCAAAAATAAATAAATAAAGCATTTGAAAAGTATCCCACTCTTCAACAAAGAGGCATATTGAACTAATGTTTACAGTTCAACTCACAGTGCAGTATACAGTTACATTGCGAATAGCACCAACAGCATCTGCAGCATCAGTAACCGACTAAGCAGTGCACTAGTTTCAGCCACTTTATCTATAACTGTGTCGTTGCTTATAGACATGAGGATTTCCTTCTCTGTGCACATTAACATGAAAGCCTCCAAGTTGTCCTATTCTTCACACATTTTAAGGTTGAGAAGCTTCTCTCACATGCAACCTGTGTGATGAACAAAGTCAACAGAAACTTATATGCTAACCCAATGACATGATAAGCATCTGTGAGGAGGTTGTACTGTGAGAGTATTTGGACACAAATGGCACAGTAATATTTTAATTCAATGTATTATTTTGCTTGCGAATAGGTTGACAACGCTACAACGATATTAACCAACGCTATAACGTTAGCCGAATAGTTACGTTGCTAATCATTAGGTCTATGTCTCTCTTTACCAGTTGCTACTTGTGTTTGTGTTTGTCCTCTTGAAAATAAATAGGCACATTTGGCACATTTGGCAGCATCCTACTCCAGTGTCTTTCTTTTTTTTCAACCTGGCTTTTTCAGCCCCTCCTGGCCTCTTCCTCCCATCCATCCTCTCTGATGCGTATCGTTGCGGTAGGACCGGCCCATATGTCTATGGGCCCAGCTATCGGTAGCCTATCTGAGAAAACTTTTTGGAAAAGACGGGCTATGGACCCAACCAACTCTATTTGGGAGGGGAGAACTTCCTCGCACGGTACAACCCACGCAGAGGCTGCGGTGTCAGAATGCCGAACGTGTGTAGCCTACTTTAAGAGAAATGGACTAACGTGACAAATGTCAAAACATTTAATTCTCGACCGGCCCAGAAGTGAAGCGGCCCACCTGGAACTCTCACGATTCTCCCAATTACCCACCCCGGGCCTGGCTTGACCTATATAGTCCAGGCAAAGTAGCTTTTTACGACAGACTAATTGTAAAATATTTTTTTTCAGCATAGATCATTTCTATGAGGTGTCCAGAACAACATACTAAAAGTCCTAAGAAATCCTAGTTGAGGAAATATGTTTCATTCTCATCGATCTGAGATGTGTGCTAATAATGCCAGGCAACAATACACCCCAAAAAGATTTTTTTTCCCTTTATTCCTATCAAAATGAAACTTTACACAATGAAAGTACCCATGAAAAGTAAATTTTTTTTGTATTACAAGTTTCTTTGAAAATGAATTTTAATATGCAAATGAGCTATACACTAATCGATAATGCCCAAAATACACCCAAATAGGCTTCATTTTTTCCTTTACTCCTACCACAATAAAACTTTACATAGTAAAAGTATACATGAAAAGTAACTTTTTTTGTATTACAAGTTTCTTTTGAAATTAATTTGAATATGCACATGAGCTCCACACTTATTGAATATGTACTAATTTGCATAGGCAGAAACACCATTCATATGTATGACAAATACATCGGCCCAATCTTCATCCAATCATCCTACTGCCAATGGGTGATGGCAATGCTGCTTTTAGACTGGCCTCTAACCTTGTAATACAAAAGAAGTTACTTAGTGTAACAGTCCCAACATGTCGAATTTAAACAAAAGAAGCCAGCAGATATAATAGTCATCTTAATTGACATCATTCAGACTGACACCATGGTATCTTTCCTAGCAAAATGCAGTCACACGAAGTCCTCAATCCACCCCTTGGTAATTCACTGTAGCGTGACTCTAGCCAAATACAATTAAGGCGCATTCTGACACCCTCAATTAAACCTAGATCACATTTCACCTTACATTTCAGATAACTTGTTGCCTTAGGAATGTGGTAGTAAAATGTATGTTTCCTGAACACAATATTAATTTGATTAATCAGAAGCCAAATTTAATTGAGTAAATCTTTACATTTTAATCTAGTGCACGTGACTGACAGTCAAGATCTTACGCTCAACCTCATTAATTCTTAAATGTTTTAAATCAGCTGAATTAATTTTTAGTTCACACCAGTATTGTACCTATTGTAACAACAATTTGTTATTGTGTAGCCTCTGTCAAACATCTTCTCCTTTAGTTTGGTACGCTATGCCTACTACGTGACATTGTAGCCTATAATGTGACATTGTGTGTATAATGCATCTATTATATTATATTATATCAGCCTATTATATTAGTCTATATTATATGTGAATGAATGTATAATGATTTATTTTTTTTAATCAGTAAATATCCATCATGTTTTTATCGCTGTTAATACAGGATTTATGTAGGTGATAACAAGTTTACCCAAGGAATTATTCAGAGGGCCCACGACTCAAAGGGAAATAAATCATGCCAAAAATAGGCTACAAAAAACCACATGCCTTTCCTTACTAGATTATTATCAGTCGTAGTAGTGCTAAATGTGTCGAATAAAGGCGGCTATTTGGAAGGTAGTGTTTGTGGTACCTCTCCGTTCTTAGTTTCCTGTTTAGGGCTACCGCACCTGTTGCCATCACAACCACCGTGTAGGCTACATAGGAAAGGACACACTGGAAAGGCAAATACCTTCCACTCTGTATTGGCGAGACTTGGTGAGGGCTCGTCAAAGTGAAATTATTGACAAGTAGCCTAATTTCTCACACATATAGGCCTACCCTCATGGGCAGCTCAAAGTAGCCAAAGATGATAATATCAATGTAAGAGGTCTATGCATTGTCGTGAATTCAGAGAGACACTGAGAAGAGTATATCAATGAGAGAGTTCGTGGCGTTGCCTTGCCTTCACAGCCCCAGTAGGTTAAACATCAGACAGTCAACAGTCAGCTTTTGCGGAAGAGGGGGGCGTTGTCGCATCACAGTAGGCGGTTCTGAAAACAACGTGCTGTGTGTGTACAAAGACTGAAGTCGCGTCATTGCCAAAGCCTACACGAGAACTAATCGAGGCAACTAAGAAAAAAGAGCTCGGCATCTTCAGCAGAGAGGCACGTTTACACCTTTGACAGAAAGTTGGCAAAGGCTGTATCTGACCAAGACGGGTTGAAGACCTAAGTGAAAGTCTACAAAGGGATTTTGACATGCTCTGGCCGAAATGTAAGTCCTTTACACTTAATACAAGCCGACATACAGGTGTCTTGTGACAAATCTGTCCATATCATATTACCTAATGATTCTGCCTGTTATCAGCATTGCACTTTTTGAAGTCACTGGTATCTTTAGGTCAACCCTGGCCTACTTGTTTGAAATATTTTATCATTTCGTTATTAAGCGTAGATAAAGTAGGCGTTTTGTGTATATTTGTGTATATATAGGGCCAGTATAGTAGGCCTATTTCTTAGTTAAGTGCTGTTAAGTAGGTTATAGACCTATAGGTTTAAATAAACTAACCATACAAACCATTTGACTGCCTAACCTTTGCCTACAACAGGTTAACATAGGTCTATATTGTTCTTTCAGTCCACCAGGATAAACTTCCGAGTTGCTTAATTTAAAGGACCAGGCTTATAATGTATTTTAAAAACAACACTTTTGCTCACCTCCTCTCTGTTCCTTATTCATGAATGGGTGTGGTGTACGATATCAGTTGGCTGTACTGTACAAAACAAAGGGGCGGTACATTATGTTTTGTCTTTCTGTGAGTTTCTTTATTTCATTTATCGAATGGAGTCACGAAATAGGACCTACAGCTGTTATACATTTTTTTTTTAATTGTTTTACCTTTGCCTACTTAGCACAAATATATCATGAGAGTGCCTGTTCCTCTTTCTCGCACAAACAAAAGCTGAGCCGAGAGTGCTTTGGAATCCCCTACCGCCCACGCGTGTGACTCAACGGCCAGGGATTTCCGTCATTTAAATATTATTAACGAGACGGAGAATCCGTGATAGAGGGCATCCCTGTCGTCTGACACAAATGCCACGAGAGGTTTTTTCGGACATCTCGCGGCTCTATAGACCAATGAATTGCGTCGGTAACTTGTGCACAATCAATAAAACAGTCTGATGGCTGAAGCGAAATTCATTCATTAGGCTCTCTTTTTATGCAATGGTAAATAACTGTTTGTAGATTTAGTTCTTTCTCTGTTAGAGCTATCCTTTGTCCTCTGAGTTCAACACCCAACCAAAAGGTGCGAGCATGAACTCATTTGAAGGTCATAAGAATATGATGATTAGTCATTGAAAGATGTGTTATGTCAATGACATGTTAAAGTGAAATATCAAGCAACCACAGTTGGCCGCCCACGCTTGCTCTTTGTAACCTGTAGTGGTATGTTGGTCATTGATACTGAAAGCAAAATGAGCATGAGAATGCTGACATCAGAGATTCTCACATCTCAGGTCAGGTTTCCAGGGTTGTAGAATGTAGAATGCTGAGACTGTTCCCTGTGTGCTGTTGTTTTCAGTGAAATATTCCATTGTTGTAGGTTGTGCTTTTGTACATTAGCTATATACTTACAGGAGGCAGTAAGTATTGTCTGGAAGAGGCTTGTCTTATGGCCTGGTCTTAAGCCTGCTGGAATGACCTTTCTGTATAATATTAGTCTGGCAGCTTTTTTGTCCAGTGCTGTTCTGTGCACTTTTGTGGCCAAGCATTTGCATAGGAGTGGTGTTTTCATTCTCATGCCACACCTGTCAGGTCTCATGCATCAGTGGTCTGGTGTGTCGCTCTGCTTAGCAACCAGTTTTGGTTGGCCTTAGAGGTATTCCCTAACCAATCATTCTTATTATCTGCCACCCACACAATATCGTGTTTTAAAGAACTGTGATGACAGCAACCTTTAAAGACAAACCACTCGCTCTTCTTGACCTTTACACCCTTCAGACAGTGGCTACCTTTGTGAGTTTAATGTGTGTGTGTGGTGTGTGTGTGTGTGGTGTGTGTGTGTGTGTGTGTGTGTGTGTGTGTGTGTTCTTTGAAGGGCTCTGTAAATTTGAATAGTTTGTAGCTTATATTCTGTTCTTTGATTTAGTCATTGTTTGGATGTATTTTATAGATTGATGACGAGTGGAAGCAAACCAGTATTTGTCCTCCTTAAATATGGCATATATATATATAATTTTTTTTTTCATTTCATTTATAGTGAACCTACCAATATAGTTATTAAGTTGAGTTAGCGCCCTAATGTAAAGGTTGGTTCAGTTTGGTAAAGATATAACTATGTATATATACATAGTTATTAAGTTGAGTAAGCACCCTAATGTAAAGGTTGGGTGGGTTGAAAAATAGTAGTAATAGTAGTATGAAAAGTCTCACCTAAACATGTCAATAAGGAAACCAAAAGTCCACAACTATCACAATAACTTGATTCAAACATATTACTCATTCACTCGTTTTCTTCCTCTGTTGTTTTTTTCCCTGAAGGGTACAACTTCATTGTAATTGTAGTGACAGATCTGAGAGTAGTTTGGGTAATGAAACACATTTGAGGACATTACAAAAAGCCCCGTGTGAATCACAGACTAGTGAGGGGAGGTTCAACCTTAACCAGAGAGCCATAATGCTATTCTTGAAGGCAGGTTGGGGCCCATATCAGTTAGCTGATAGGGTGGTTGTTCTCTTCAGGTGTAATGGCAGGAAGATAGTGCGGTTCGCCACACAGAGCGTAACGGAGTACAACAGGAAGCAGTCACAGGAAAAAGTAGTCTGACAGCGGCCTACTCAGAATGAGGTTTCTTGTGAAGAGGTTATAAAACAGACACTACCTCACCGCTTGTGCTCCTGATGGAATACCTTCCTCACTGTCGTCTTCTCAGAGTGAGCACTTTGCTCCTTTGACGGAAAGTTCGCTTATCGCTCACGTTTGGGGTCAAGATTTATTTTAAGAAACTTTCCCCACACTCCATGGGCATGCAGACAAAGGCAGCTGGAAACCTCCATAAACTGTGATTTTTTGTTGTCGTTGTTGTTGTTGTTTGGTTTCTTTTTGTCTTGGCATTCTTGTTTTCTGTTAGTGACTAACAAGAGGAAAGAACAAATGAGAAATCAAAACAAAGAGATGACACATGAGAGTAGGGAATTCACACATAACTGAGGAAACGGCCCCCTTTTGCTAGAAACTCTCATGGCAATGGATGCATCACTGACAGAGGGATGTGTGATGAGAGTGTGCAGTAAGAATGAGGGGAAACATTGGAATGAAAGCGGCATGATTAACATAAGAGTGAAAACAGCATGATTAACATAAGAGTGAAAGCAGCATAATTAACATTAAAGTGAAAACAGCTTATTACTCAGCCCTTGCTGAGTGCTATTCATAGTCCTGCTAAAAAAAAGGTACTCAAACAAAACATAATTGGCAGTTGTAATGTAACTCTAATGAAATGACCTTATGCTCATTACTGGTATTTCAATGGTATCCCCCTAAGAGCACGTATACGACAATCTGTGTGATTCTTAAGAAAATCACCCCATACAATTCCCAAACCTACTTCTAGACATAGACATTCTGTGGTGCAGCGAATAAAGCTGTTAATGACAATAGTTATTTTTTTCAACTCCTATGCACCTACAAGAAAAGCTAGTTTCGATTAGTATGTCTTCATCCCATGGCCTCGGCACTGGTGGCACCCCTCTTCTACCAGGTACACGACAGGAGCACCCAAATGTCCTTGAAAACATTGAGTGTCTGTTCCCTCCGCAGCGCCGAAGGAGAAGCCGTGTTACCCCCAGCCCACTGTGAAGAAACTCCTGGAGCAGAAGCGGAAGCGAGAGACCTCCTCGGCGTCACCGACGTGCTCCCTGGTGCCAACCAGTGTGGCCTCCAGCACAGCCATCTCAGTGAGTGGAGACGTTCTAAATTAGAACTCTTAAGTTCTATTAGAACGTCTTAAGACTCCATCTCAGTGAGTGGAGAAGCACCCAGGGCATGGGATAATTAGGGATGAGATCGACAGACGACTCATTAAATAACAGATTAATTAGCTGTAATTATCTGTAATTTAGCTATCGTGTAATTTAGCAGATGCTTTTTACAACAAGCACATTAGACACATCGACTTAATAGTGCAGTGCACACAGTGCTGTTATTACTTTTTGTAGAAACTGAAATGTTGTAGAAATGTTAATGTTTTAGAATGCTAGTATGTGTCAAACCATGTGTGAGAAGTTTTGGGTTTGGGATTAACAACTGCCTTTATTTGAACGGATCAAATGGTTGGTTTAGAGTTTGTTTGTTGTTTGTTGTTTGTTGTTGTTCTCTGTATGACAGGCAGGCTTTAACCTTCATTATTCCTTTGTCCCTCTGACAGACCCTGGCACCAGCCGAACACTCCCCAACAGGTAAAGACTGATCGAACTCAACTTGAAATCCGCACACGACGGAATTGTAGCACCTTAAGTTCATCTTGCTTACGTGCTTAAGTTCATCTTATTTACCTATATCTTATTTCTATATACTTATACTCTCTACTGTTAATCCCCAGCCACTACCAGCAGTTTCTCAAATATGGGGGCAGTTGGTTGTGACACGTGGGACCCCCCCATGCACTTACCCACCACACCGCTGCATCATGGCAGCTCCTTGTCCCCTATGGGGATGAACTACTTATCCGGCCTCACTACAAGTACCGTGTACAACCAGCACCCGGCAACCAGCTACACTCAACAGCCAGTGCAGGACTGCACCACCTCTATGCTGACGCAGCAGTTTGTAAGTACAACAGGTTTGGTTTTCCGTACATAGGTGAAAGAGTCCTTCTGCAGAAGTGATTCATACAACCTTAACTTACGTAGTTGAATATAACTTTGCATTGAGTAACTAGGGACAGATATTGAACACTTGATTTGAAACGGTTCACAGCCAAAGTCTATTATCTCAAAAGTGAATTATTATTAATTGTATTAATATAATTCATTAATACATTATTAATTATTATGAACTGCTATGTTTTCCCTTGAAGCCTGAATGCCAGGTCACTATGGCCTCCACTAGCATGGTTCACACTGACCCAGTGGCCTGGGTGACAGGCCCCAGGCAGCAGAGCTGTGCTGCGGCCGCCCCCACCCCAGTCTCCTCCACTGTCTCTGGTCTGGAGGGCTACGGCAGACAGCTGGATGGGAGGACCCTGGAGGAGGCACGCAGCTTCATCCAGAGGATGGACTACAGCACTACCACATGGCAGGATGATGATGATGACACGTGAGTTACACTTGTGTGCTTGTGTGTGTGTGTGTGTGTGTGTGTGCGTGTGTGTGTGTGTGTCTGTGTGTGTGTGTGTGTGTGTGTGTGTGTGTCTGTGTCTGTGTGTGTGTCTGTGTGTGTGTGTGTGTGTGTGCGTGTGCGTGTGCGTGTGCGTGTGCGTGTGTGTTTGTGTGTGTGTGTGTGTGTGTGTGTGTGTGTGTGTTTCTATGTATTTATGTAATGATGTGTGTGTGTTGTAGTTTGTGTATTAGTTGAGTTGAGCATTAGTGGAGAATATCATGTTGTGGTCAACATTATGTTGGAGAGAGCATGCAGCTTGTCTCCTCTGATAGAACTGGTATAGGTTAAGTTTGACGTATGACACATCGTGACAAATCAATGAAGCAGTAATTGAGAAATAACTGAAAATGAGTCATGAGACAGATATAGGCGGATGACTGTTGTTTGTCTAGCAACTAAAACCCTTTTTTTTCTCTCATTAAAGGATTCTACATATCTATACAGCAAAAGGCCTGAGGGAATATGCTTATGCTGCTGCTGAAAAACTCAAAGAGCTCGGGAAGCTGGACTCCAAGGAACACAAGGGGAAGGTACCTGCTGGAACTTTATCATAGTTGTAAAGTGTTATATATTTATATATATATATATATATATATGTACTGTGTATGTGCAGTAGCATGTGCTGTGGATTGAGGAGTTGAGCTTGACCATGCTGTGCTCGGTGCCAAATCTGTTGTCATGATTTTGTCCTGAGTAATACTTTGTCCAGAGCACCTTACATTTTAGAATGAGAAACCTACACTGGCTCCACAACACGCTGTGAGAATCTAACTACAGATGATTGAATAGTTGCAAACCGTCAACAAAATTAGGCCTGATATTCAAGGACCTCAACATTTCTTTCATTCCAAAATTGGTTTTATGTACTGTCACGTTTTATTTACCATCACTTTACACACATGACATTTCAAGCACACTTTTTGCCCTCTCACTCAGACCGCCCTGCTGGTTGCTGTTGCTGCCAACCAGCCTGACATTGTCCAGGATCTGATCTCTCTTGGTGCTGATGTTGGTGTGTGTGATGTCAAAGGTCAAACAGCCCTGCACCTCGCTGCTACTTATGGCTTCCCGAGAGTCATGCAGGTAATGGCGAATTAGTAGCCTTTAGAAGCATTGGTAGCCTTTAGTAGCATTAGTAGCCTTTAAAAGTGTTAGTAGCCTTTAGAAGCATTGGTAGCCTTTAGTAGCATTAGTAGCATTTAAAAGTGTTAGTAGCCTTTAGAAGCATTGGTAGCCTTTAGTAGCATTAGTAGCCTTTAGAAGCATTGGTAGCCTTTAGTAGCATTAGGAGCTTTTAGAGCATAGGTAGCCTTTAGAAATATTAGTGGCCTTTAGAAGCATTAGTGGCCTTTACAGCATTAGTACCCTTTAGTAGCATTAGTAGCCTTTAGAAATATTAGTAGCCTTTAGAAGCATTAGTAGCCTTTAGAAATATTAGTAGCCTTTAGAAGCATTATCAGCCTTTAGAAACATTAGTAGTCTTTAGAAGCGTTAGTAGTGTTTAAAAGCGTTAGTAGCCTTTAGAAGCGTAAGTAGCCTTTTAGAAGCATTAGGTGTCTTTAGAAGCGTTAGTAGCCTTTAAAAGTGTTAGTAGCCTTTAGTAGCATTAGTGCTTTGGATTGAGAAAGATGTTTCTTTTTTTTTTTACTTTCAAAATAGTTTTAATTTAAACATTTACTTTTGCAGATAATCCTCTTCATGGGATTGCAAGTTAACTTGGAGGCTCGGAATTTTGAAGGTACAATGTGTAAATATTTCCTTTTCTAATCTCCCCGTGCAGCCTCTATCTCTGTCTCTCTCTCTACCCCCTCATATCCCCTTCTTTCCCAGCCTTTGAAAAAGTGAACAGGCGTGGTGTGTTAGGGGAGATGTGGTGATGTTTGTGGTAGATGGGGGGTTTTACGTTTAAGATCGAAGTGGTCATAGCTTCTGGGGGCATCAGGATTGATTTGTTTTGAACCCGCTTTTTTTAACTTGAGGGTTTTTAAGTCAGTCTCCTTCTGTCTGTCTGTCTATCTGTCTTTGTCGTACGGGCTCCCTCTCATCAGTCTCTTTATCTTTCTGTCCCCTCTAAGGGCTGACTCCGCTCCACTGTGCCGCGATCTCCCACAGTGCCACCATGAAGGCCGTGGCCTTCCCCTCCTCTAATCCCGCGGCTTGGCTGGGAGAGAGAAACGACAAGTTTTTGTGTCTGGATCTCCTGCTGAATGCTGGGGCGTCCTTACTGAGTCAAGTAAGCCGTCAAAACACAAACTATGTTTTTTCTCAAAGTTCAAAAGTTCAAAGGTACTTTATTGTCATTGTCACAAAAACAACGAGACAGACGAGGCAGCCTCATTTACTCCAGCATCAGCAGCATCATTGTATCGTTTACAATTTACTCCATTGTAAATGTCACCTGGTTTAAACCGTTTCACATGTAACCTCAGCTGTAAGATGCCACGCCTAGTTTGTGAACCGTTAGGGTTAACGGTCTACTATCTCTGTGTCATACGTTTACTGGATGACTGTGGCCAATGTATATTCGTTTGTTTGTTATGGTAATAAACAATACAGTCCTTTTTGGCAACTATCTTTGGCAACACAGTAAGTGTGTAGGTCTTTAAATACTCTCTGTGGATTTCACTGAATTACCCATAGCAGATATTTCAGGACTATCCCATGTGGTTTTCATACCACAGTTTCTGCAGAATAAGGGAGAAGAATTTCCCCACAAGGCTAATTATTGTCACAGTCAGTTTCACTTTCCCATGACTGGTTTCACTTTTTGCAGGAAATCAAAAGTAATAAGACGCTTCTTCATCTTGCTGTAAAAGAGGGAAACGTGCATCTGGTGCGTTACTTGCTGAGTATCCGCCCAGATGAAATGCAGGCCATTATTAATATGAAGGTGAGGACCACTCAAGTCAAGCCAGATTACTGTTTTAATAAATTGTAGTCATACACAGATATTGTTTGGTCTGCTTAACACTAACAAAGGGTACTCGTTGCATTAAGCAGGCCAATTTTACCTTTCCTTCTATATTTTTGTATTTAATTTTAATAGTTTATGTCATATTCCACTGTCTTCACCCCTCCACGCTTGTCTTCCTCACTCACCTTTTCTTCTCTGCTTCTCTCCTCCCTCTCACCCGCCTCCTCTCCCTCTCTCTCTCTCTCTCTCTCTCTCTCTCTCTCTCTCTCTCCCCCCCCCCTAGGCCCACGGCCACACTGCCCTCCACATGGCAGCTGGTCTGCATGGCAGCCCCTACCAGGAGGAGCTGATCCGCCTCCTGCTGCAACATGGCGCCGACCCCAGCACCCGCAACCTGGAGAACGACCAGCCAGCGCACCTGCTGCAGAGCGGAGACACTGGCGATAAGGTGAGCACAGACAGACCCAGCCAGTGTGTGTGTGTGTGTGTGTGTGTGTGTGTGTGTGTGTGTGTGTGTGTGTGTGTGTGTGTGTGTGTGTGTGTGTTACACAACCAGACCCAGCCAAAGCCCCCCGCGGCAAGAGCTCAGAGCATATTAAAGCAAACAAAAGAAGTTAAACAACCAGCGAGATCCCATTTTGCATAAGGACGAGGGGTAATTGTAATCTTTCATTGTGCTCGGAGAGGACCTCTTTTCCTCAGAGTAAGGCAAGGTAATTGAGATTAGATAATTAAATAATGTTTTGGATTGGGTGGTAGAATGGGACAACTACAACCAGTCCCACTAACAGGCCATACTCAAGTACAGGTACAAGTACAAAACTCAAGTTGCGTTTGTATAACTTACTTCTACCTCTGCCTCTCTCCACGCTCAGCTTAAGCTCATTCTGAAGAGAAGGGGCACTTCCTCTAGACGCCGCATCACTTCCTTACAGGACCAAGACTGACCTGGACTCCTTTTCTAGTCCCAGCGTATCCTTCCCCTACTTCCATTAAATTACACTGGGGGCATTGATTGGACATTACTGCAAATGGCTCCCAGCCACTCCCCAACACAGGGGAAATTATGGGATAGTTTTAAAAAACAATGAATGCTGACAATGTCTCCTCAATGACCCCAGGACTCAATGGAAGGGGAGGGATTTGTTTAATGTATCCTCTTATGAGGATTTGCTACTATTAAGGCATTTTAAGCCTTTCGGAGATTTAAGATGTATGTGTCTCTGTGTTCATGTGTGTTCATGTGTGCCGTGTGATTTCTATGAAACTGTTAATGTTTCAGGGAAGACCTTTTTTCTGAATGTCCCTCCACCTCAAAAAAACACCAAAATCCCCCTCCCCTCAATAACAAACTATATTAGTTCACAGCGAGGGGAGTTGCTATGGCACTGTATCAGTGTTGACAAGCTAACACATCTACAGTTTGTATTTATTATCTTGTTTTGTGTGTTTGTGTAATTTATTTGTGACATTTCTATAATATGCTATCAGGTGATTATATACAGTATAATGAAATGAACCGAAAGAGGCTGTTATGTCTAAAATAATGTCACTGAGGTCAACGGTTCCACAGTAATTACTCACATCACCATTACTCAGGTTTTACTCATCGCTGCATGAAAAGGTCATTTCAGGTAGGCTGTAGCACACATGTTATTTCTTCAGTGAGTCACCCATGGGTATGGAGGAGTCCATGATGTGTTCTCAGGGACATTTGGGCTTGTTATTCTGTGGTTCACTCATCTCAAATGAGCTCAATCACAGGCCAGTAGTTTCTTTGAAATGTATTTATTTTCTGTTGAATGTAAGTTTCATTTTCAAGAAATTCCAAAAAACACCACGAAGGTTATAATTTAAGTTAAAGTATGGATTTTACTGACTAAACTCCAGGTGTTAACAGGCCTGATTTGCACTTTTCGATGGTCTTTTGCTACTACTTGAAATCAGTACTCATTTGAATAGCAAAGAAGCCAGTCTTTATATCAGAAGAATGTGTGGAAAATGTGTTGGAATGGTAACTCATCCTTAGCTATGTATTTAATCTCTACCTGCTGTACTGAAATTTGAACAGATTTCATACTGTAATACTGGCATTAAATGTCTAATTCTACAATCTTTCATAAAAGGAAGCCTTGTTTTATTCATGTCCATAAGTTCTCTAAAATCTCTTTAAATCGTTAATGTTACTTAACTTGTTAGTTGAAGACTCTTGGAGAGAAACTGTGTAGGTGCTCTGTGCTTGATTCATGAAAGAATAAATAACAATAGTCTCTTATGGTTGTATCTAGATTTTGTAATTCATTTTAGACATATTTATACACATATTCCAGTCACACGACAAGTTATATCGGTGAAAACAGTCTGTGAGCAGCATCTCATTTACTGCAAAAGCTCTTTTTATAATTCTGTGATAATGTGTAGGGTTTTTAATGTCAGTCATTACATAACAAAACAGAATAATTTGCTATTCTCACAATAACACAGTTGATCATTGCAAACAGAATTTTGTATATTTCATCTTTAAATAACAAAGGAGTATCAACCTTCTCTTTGTGAATGTAATAGAGGTAAACTTTTGACAAACAAAGATAACTTAACATGTGTAGCCTACGCTGACTGAATGCTTTCAAACATAAAGGAATCTTCCAGTCTTCTGCACTGTGAAAATGTTAAACCCCTCTTTCAACTGCCCTTCACAAAGGAAGATAAACAAAAGTATTCCTTGGTAGCATACGTTATACTGTAAGTTGGGGGAAAGCTGTTTGCAAAATTGTCTATTATTTTACAGCAATTTAGCCAGATGTCGTCATGCAGTTATGAATAGGGAAATGGAGGATGAGAAATCCCCTCCGAGGACTCACACCATTTGACTTCCTCTTTTCTGTCCCCCTCCACCCATCCTTTTTTGTACTGATTATATAATATAAATGCTGAGGTGAGAACTCCAGGGCACATAACACATCTTTGAAACAAATGGCCATGACCACATTTCGAGCATTTGGAGACCAGTAATATTCAAGAGAAATATCAACAAAGAAGTCCAATTGCTACATTTCTTTCTATCATCTTCAATCCTAGAGTCAGAAAATGACCAACCTGAAAATCCACCACACCAGTACAGATGCAAGATACCAGTGCTATATCGACCAGGTTACTGTGCTATATACAAACGGATGCATTCTTTTGGAAAAATGAACCTGGAAAAGAGGGCCACACATTGTGGAGATGCTGGTTGCCATGCACTCAGTGTAATTTAGATTTCCCATAATCAGCTCCTGCAACAGCTCCCTCCAGTGCTGACGCGCACAGCTTCTCTCACACAGTCTGAGGAGGCACTGCAGAGGGGAGAAAGAGAGAAAGAAGGACAGAAGCACAGAAAGAAAGAAAGAAAGACAGGACAGAAAGAAAGAAAGACAGAAGCACAGAGAGAAAGAGAGACAGAAGGACAGAAAGAGAGAAAGAAATATGAAAAGAAAGACAGAAGCACAGAGAGAAAGAAAGGACAGAAAGAAAGAAAGACAGAAGCACAGAGAGAAAGACAGACAGAAGGACAGAAAGAAGAGAAGAAAGAGAAAGAAAGATGGAAAGAAAGACAGGACAGAAAGAAAGAAAGAGACAGAAGCACAGAAAGAAAGAAAGAAAGACAGAAGGACAGAAAGAAAGACATAAATGAACTATAGCCTGTATAGACTGTGTTGCTTTGGCATGGCCATTGTGTGCTTGTGTGTAATGTGTATGTGTATGTGTCCAATGTGCTCAGGGACTGTACCTTCTGTCTTGGGTACCGGGGTTGCTTCCACAGGGCTGGAATTGAGAGATGAGGAGCAGATGGTTACTTCACTTCACATAGAAATGGGGACGATGCAGTGCAGGCAAGCATACAGCAGTTTGGGAAGACATTCACATGCAGCTCATAACTGGATTAGGTGTTTGCTTTACTTTCTCCTCGTCGTTTACACAGGTGACCATGGCAAAAAATGTGCTTGCAGTGGCTGGTCAGTGTTTGATTAACGTTTTTGATGCAGAGGGGACTGAGTAGTAACAGTCGGAAAAGATGCCATTCCTTAGCTACAACATGTGTTCCTTGTTATTTTACAGCTTCTCCCATAACCAATACAGGGAATTAACTTCTAGAGAGGCAACATGCTACTTGCCTGAGGACATATATGACCATACACACTGCTTTTCCATGCACTGAGTGAAAATAAATGTTAACTGTTGACTCTTGAAGCACTGTTTAAAATGCATTTTTCTTCAGCATGGTTCTGCGCTTCTATGTATGTCACAAATCATTGCTTTGTGAGCCTCACTCAGTTAGATGGACAGGCAGTGTGGATAGTAGGGACAAATTGGGATTTTTAAACCCCCTGGAGCTGCATTCACTGAAGAGGCCATTTCCACGTATGTACTGTATTCTTTGGTGAGCTCCAGTAAGGGGACATGTGGACATTCAGAGGAAGGAAGGTTTTTTTAATCAGTTCCAAATAACCAATCCTCTCATCCACCACATTCCACATGCACAATGCTGAACTGCGAGCACACAGCTGTCTGCAGTATCTTACTTGGAGGATTTTGAGCATTTCAATTTTTTACCTGTCAGAGACAAAACGGAATCAGAGGTAAAGCAGCAATTAAAGTTTTAAAGATGTTAGGGAGAAGAGAGTTCCATGCGTGATAGCAGAGCTACAGTAAATATGCGAAAAGGTGGAGCGTAAAAATAGTTTTCTTCTACAAAGATACCACCTAATAAATTCAATTTGGAGTATATTTTGCCCATTTCAAGGATCGGAGTGGGTGTACATACTAGATAATACAAAAAAGAAACAAATAATATAGAAATGTCACTGGACATAAAGTACATACTCAGAGCTATAAGAATCCCGGCCACGAACATGACGAATCCGAGGATGACACCTGTCGTCTGTAGTGTGTAATAATCTGGAGAATACAGTCGGGTTAAGTGAGAGATTTAAATGGCATTTGTGTTTTAATTCAAAAACTCTTGATACGAGTTCAAATGTATTGCGTTCCATTGCAAATGAGTTTGGATTAAAAAGTACTTACCATACTCGAACGCACTTTGGTCCGCAAACTGGGATTCTGGGGAGGCAAGACATTTTACTGACATAAACGCTTCAACTTCATTAAAATTACAAGTGTGTACTTTTTGGACCAATCGGGAAGGTTGATTGGCCTGAATGTAACAATACTGGTTTTCGACGCAGCTCAAGAACTGGAGAACACAAGAACAATGGAGTTCAGCACCCTGGACAGGACCACGTGCTGTTTTTCTGAACCAGTAAGGTTTATGAAGAAACACTGTCTTGTATTATTGCCTAATTTAAAAGACGTGATTGGGCTTTAGATTCATTCACCCAGGTCTGGTTTCTGACTTAGATTTCTGCTCCTGGTGAGTGAAGCATTTTGGCGGGTTCGATCGACTTCCCCTGGGCGCGTTTATGCGGCTCATCAGCAAAGTGGGTTAGACGCACAGAGCGCGGGGCGAAATGCAGTCTCCCTGACTCATCAGATCCAGAGAGGGTATTCCTCGAGAAAAAAAATCGATATACTTGAAACGCCTTTTGTATGAAGTGAATGGATATTAAGTTGGAAATAAGAAGAATACCAGTAGACCAGAGCACTTCCCAAATCTCATTATGCTAAATAAATGTAGTTGTACGGAATAGATATAAACCTCTGAATGGGAAAGAATAAAACTGCTTATACTATGAAGCAACATTAGAACAAGGCTGTGTTGGAGGAACCACAAAGACATCCCACCAGCAACAGCACACTGGTAACTGCTGATTGGCACTCGAGTAGGTGCAGCAGTAATGCGGTTTTCTGGTGCTGAACCTCTACTTTTGGGGGAGCCAGCGAGCTCTTCGCAAACTGTCCCCCACTTTGTTCCATATAGTGGATATTATCTTCCACGGGCAAATGCTGTAACACGTTACACAATATTTGCAGATAAAACCAACATATTGATGAAAATGAGTTGAGTTGTTGATGATGCACCCCTCTAGTTGAACAATTACGTACGAAAGAACTACAGTATACCACTGTTATTTGACACATCACCAATGTGAGTTTTTAGAGGGAATTGTAAACGAAAAAGGCAAACCCTCTTCAAGTCTTGAGAAGTTCTACCATATCGAGCCCTCAACAATCAATTTGAGCACTTAATTCGTTACTGGGCTATAGTGAACGCAATGCAATTTCTCTTTATGAGGATGTCATTAAATGGTTACTCACCTGATGTAGTTGACATGGCTCTTAAGTGCAGAAACGCTGGGGATGGGTTTCCTCGGTCGTGGATGTGCTACAATGCGGGCTGGCAGGAGGAGTTGAATGTAAAGGATGTCAATAGAGGGGCGAGGTAGTGAGGAAAGCGTATGCGGATCCGTGGTGCAATGGGGCATCTGCAAAATTATGATATTGAGCGCCATCTGGTGGATATCCGAAGTAGGCCTCCTCAATTATCAGCTTATTGATAGTGCACTTCCCACGAGCCCTGTTCGGTATCTTGCCAGCCAATGCGGAGATATTTCTCGTGCCAGTTTTGTCCGGGCTATCTGCAAAATGGGAAGAATGAAGCGACCATCACTTCTCAGCGTGGTATCACATTGGGGTTCCCTAAATCTATAACGGATAATGGAATTCCCATCACACCTTTTACTAAAGGACTTCATTGAGCAGTGCGTGTTATGAGAACTTTTTTCAGTCACTGAGGACTGTTGCCGCGTAAGATACTCAGAATGAAGGTTTATGGATTGCCTTTGACCGGTCAGTCATGGCAAAATAGGAATGTGCATGGAATATTGTAAATTAATGAAAGTTGGTAGATAGGGTAGCTTAGGCGAAATAATGAAGAATATCACAATATTGTGTCTTGTCACAGTGCAGTAGATTTGGACGTGGAAGCAAACATTAAGTCATCCTGGATAATATAAATTCGAAGTCAGCAGAATAACAACGGTAATCATCAGTGCAGCGCCGCTGTGGAATCGAGCGACTGCAGATGTAGGAGCGCATAGGGAAAGTCCTGGGGGAAGCTCTTCACACACGAGGAAAATGAGAACAGAGCAGACAGGCGTACAAATCACACGCATACTGATTACCTCATCGACATTTGTTTATTTGGTAGTGTAGAACAGAAGACAAGCATATCATTATTAGTTTATAAAACAACTAGGCTAGATGGAGAACATTTTCAGCTTATTACATAACATACAAAATCTACATATCTATGCAAAGTCATTTTTCAAGAAAAAAAAGAAACAATATGCTGCTGAAAGCATGTGGATGTCCTGGTACCGGCGGTGTACTCCACAACTGCAGTGATAATTTACCTCAGATACTTCCCTGAGTCTGTCTCAGTGTCGTTGCCGTTATGCACAACGATAAAATGCATCAGTGAGAAAAAACTATGACATAAAATATTTCTGTGCCTTTGATTATGTTGGAAGTCCTGCATACACATAGCCTCGCTGTGTGTGTCTAACAACTGTTTGCAATACATAGGGGAACATGAAAATGCAACTGTGTGTGATACATAGGGGGAAATGAAATTGCAACTCAGCAAGACTGTGGCAGTGATTACTGGAGCTTGTTTCACTCCGTAAAAGAAGGTCTCTCCCTCTGTGTGCTGCATGCAAAGCCTTCTTGTGACCCCCTGGAAGCAAAGTCTGGGCTGGGATTGGGAGGGTAGCAGGTCTCGGGCCTGTGGGTAGATTCGGCATTCTCCTTAAGACAACGTAATTTAAAAACACAACTAAAAGGGAACTTAATACTTTCAGTAATTGTGGACTCACCTGTATGTCCACATGGTGTGTTTAACCTGTAAAAACATGGTCACATTAAAATTCCATCTGTCATTTGGGGACCCATGAGAGAGAAGATAGATAGATATATATTATGATGCGATCTCAAACTCACTGTTCAGGGTTGGAGCCTCTGGATCAGCACTGCCTGCCCTGAAAACACCAAGAAACAGCAGGATGTGAATTTAAATGTTACCAACTTTCCTGGATAACTAACATTAGAATGTACAAATACATAGAAAATTGGAGCCATTTACATTATATTCATTTTATGTCTGGTTGAAAAAACTGACAACTTGTACATAGGTGCTGTTTCTGAAATACTCCTGCCACTCACCTTGATTGCTTGTTTGACTTGCACTGACATTTTTTGCCTGTAAGATAGGAAGAGATGGATACAACATTGAGAACTTAAAGGAATGTGTTTCTTGGCCATTTTATATTCCTTTCGTCCTACTGTTGGGCCTGTATGCAAAAATGAACTTGGCCTACACACAATTTGAACTCTTGAACCTGGCCTACATGCAATCTGCAAAGACCAAGAAAGCACTGGCTGTGACCTTCTGCTGCAAATGCAAGCTGAGGCACCCTTCATCTAATCTTACTCTACCTCGGCAGGGTTGGCCTTTCTTGCAGTAACATTCATGACTAATTTATTGCCTGGTGTTGATTTCAGAGCAGGGGTGACAGGGGTGGGGCGACAAACTGCCCAAGGGAGCACGGGGGGCAAATGCAGGCATGAGTGTTGGGTGTCTGTGGGGGGGTTAAGATGGGCTGTTGCGCAATCCTGTGCTGGCATGAGTTTAACCGTATCTAATCTGAAACATCTAGTCTAAGGCGTGACCTGGGGTACACAACCCAAACCTGCTCTAACAGGCCATAGCAGCTCTGGCTGAAGGACAGATTAACCTCTACCACCATAGGAGTCAAACCCATCCTATGTGCTATGTCAGGCAGGGATGCCTATGTCTTTGGAGGTCTCCTGGGGGGTTTAAATCAGATGATTTCATAATATACTGATTAAAGTGTCTAGAAGCAATTTAAATTTAAATCTTTAAATATACACAATCTTAAAATACTGTCAAATACAGAGTGCACATATGAAACTGATCAAATTAATCTGTGTTAACAAGGTTAAAGGGTTACTACCTGTCATCAATTAAATAAATGTTATGAGCGTGTTGGAATAGTTCACTAAGACCAAAAAAAAAAACCTACACATTTACTAGATGATTAGTCCAGCAAAGAGCTATTTCTTTCATTTTTTTTTTCCTTTCCCACATTTGACATGTTTTAGCACAGATGCGTAAACATGGCTGCCTCTCTAGTAGAGCTACTGCTGGCCCCAAACTCACTGAAGACAAGCACAATCCCCAGGATGCAGATGGTGGCAGCAAACACCAGCCCTCCAATGCGCAGAGACTCATAGTCTGTGAGGGGACAAACGAGGGGCGCGGTTACTAAGACTGGTAATAAACCGAGTCTGACAGATACAACAACACAATCACAATGTAAAACAAGCATTACAGCTAGTAGTCTAAGAGATTGAATTCATTAATTACTCAAGAGATTGAAAGAAATCTATGTCATGAAAAGAAGTGTCAAAGTAGTTTCCGAGATGAGCCAGAGATGAATGGACCGGAATATTATGGACTGTTTGAAAACAGGAGTTGGGACTGTTTCAAGATGGCCCTTAGGAAGTGTGACCCTGAAGGGTGAATGTTTTCCATTGCTCCCAGAAAAATGAAGGGAAAATGTCAACCCTTTCCCAAACCTCCCAGATGTTTCCTGAACGAGGTTTAAGATTTCACCCCTGGAAAGCAGTCAAGGACACATGTTCCAACTCACCATAACGAAAAGGGCTGTCATAGTCTGGATGAGAGAGAAAGAGGAGGCATTTGATAAAACTCCAAAAGTAGAGAATACTTAGATTATACACACACTCTCTCTCTTTCTCTCTCTCTCTCTCTCTCACACGCGCACACTCACACACACACACACACACACACACACACACACACACACACACACACACACACACACACACACACCAAAAATCATCTTTTCCTCTTGAATATCTTTAACAATGTTATACCCACTGGAATGTGTTATTACAGGATAGAAAAGTGGTAGGCTGGGAGACTTGTACTCACAGTTCTTTAATCTTTCTGTGAACTTATTAACTGTGCATGCAGTGCATGAAGGGAACATTTAAACTGACATTGTAATACTTGTCCTGAATTCTTTAAAAAAGACTGTCTATATAATTGGTTGCTCCATCACACACGCAATGAAAGGAAGGCCAATGTAGGATTACATTTACAATCTCCACATGGTCTACTTGCACCCATGCCATGGGGAGCCCTTACATTCATTAAATGTGGCCATCAATAAAGCAACTTACCATCCGTTCCATCATTCCTCATTGAAGAAGCTGAAATTCAAAACAACCATACACGATTACAGATGAAGAGTGCCAGGAGAATAAAAAAATAAACATCGACAGAACTTCACAAGCGTGTTGGAACACTGGACGTCTCTGCTCACTCTGATAACTCGTAGCTGGTTACATGCATGCCAAACAGTCAAGCTCTTGAGACATTCCTAAACACGAAGAAACGTTATATAAACAGACCAGTTTAAACACCACGTACAAAGCAGCCACTATGACACTCATGCCCAAATACTGCAGAACACAGTGCCATACACTCAAGCTGCAGCTGATCTCTGATGAATGAATATGATACTTGTGTGTTTGACGGTGGAGAGTCAGCCAAACAAACATGTCAGATGCATCCTGGCTTATGGCCGACATGAATCCAGTATGAAGGAGGCATCACCACCTCCAGTGAATTACAGTGCACTTTACTTCTGAGGTCTGAAGTCTGAACTTCTTTGGCATCAAAATAATGCAGCTTAAGAAAAATCAAGGAGCGATCCCTAACTATCCTATGTTTGTATGTGGAGTGTGCGTGTATGTGTGCGTGTATGTGTGTGTGTGTGTGTGTGTGTGTGTGTGTGTGTGTGTGTGTGTGTGTGTGTGTGTGTGTGTGTGTGTGTGTGTGTGTCATTATATTCTACAGCAAAGCGAATTAAAAGACTTGGGACTCCGAGCATCCGCTCTCAAGCAGTGGATGGGTAAGGGAGTATGTGAGGTATGATGGGGTCCCACTACTTAAAAATCAAGTTGTATCTTGTTTATTATTCTCATTTGTCAGCCATATTACTCCACTGTTGACCCCCTGGGCTGGGTCTGTGATTGAACTGAAACAAAAATGAATTGAGCTTTTAAAATGCGGGCCCATAATAAAGACTACGCTGTAATTAGAGTGTGATTGAACAGCTTATGAAAAAGACCCTCTGACTGGTGCGAGGGGTAATGTATAGCTCTTTTTTCTCTTGTCGTATTCATCTGTTCCCTAAACCACATCCTGTTAAACACTTCCTTCCTTGCATCACGACACGCAACACAGGAAAGTGAGCTTGCTACAGGAGACGGTGCCCTGTACCTAAGACAAGGAGGTGCCCTTAGGGGCATGTGAATGCAGGAGCATGATGTCTGACTACTCCACGTATGTTATGTGCCATCCACAACATACCCAAGGAGTCATTTAAAACTTCAAGGAGATGAGGTCTTTAATCTGGGGGGTTTTAACAGAACTGACCATAGAATAATGATGCACTGTATTTAATTATAGGCCTGGGTTTGCTTTTCATCCAATGTATTTGTTTGTTTGAACTGTGTTCAGATATTGCTAAGGGGTATGCTTGTCAGCTAGCAACCTGTAAAATGTATATAAATATATAGGGAGGATTCATCAGCAGAGCTATCATTACTCCGCAGAAACCCAGACTAGGAACTAAAGGAGATCTCATGTTGAGGTAATGGGTTCTACAAGGTTCTGCGCCCCTTTAAGGGAGCTCTGTACCTTTGTAACTGTGATATCTACAGTGGGTTGCTGAGTAATTTCTGGCAGACATAGCGTTAGACACTCAGACATGGTAGAATTTTGAGTAGGGTAGCCATTTTGAAACACGAGGGGTAAAAGGGTGCAAAAGGCAGGGAGGCTCTGGATATGAATTAACGAGCACCCAATCATTCACATCATCTATCAAGCTGCCACTCCCGCTGACTTACCGGGCATTTCCCTGCCAAAAGCTGATCCTGTTCACACACACACATAGGGAAATTCACTACTATCAATAGATCAGATGAAATCAGGGATACCAGACTCAGTTCGTCATACTCATGCAGCATAAATCTTCTATCTGGACAGGTTTAGGATGTCTCTTCAGATCTATCTCGAAGCAGAACCTGAGTGACATCTGGTGGGCTTGTCGGTAAGCAGGCCCAGGTACAGATACATTTTTTGTCACAGCACCCTCTATGGTAACTTCTGGGTAACATGTAAAGTATGCCAATGTTAGGAAAAAAGATCTATAAAACCATAGACTGTTCGATCTAAATGTGACACAGTTTGACCAACCATTATTGTCAGAGAAGCTATCTCTTCCAGAATAAAAAAATAGATTTGTTTTCATCTAAAAATCATCGGGCTTTGCACTTGAACTACCTTGCTCATATTTCACTGAGGCCCAGCTCTACAGACTGTTTGACTGTAATAGACAGTAGGTTACTCACCCAAAACAGGCACTAGACAAGAGCAGAATGCAACCACCACAGACAGATCCATCCCAACTGCTGACAGGAGGAAAAAAATTGAGTGTGTGAGTTATGTTCACTGTGGTGTGAGAAACACTTCTAGGTTGCCTAGAATTTAAAAGAATGTTGCACAAACATCTCAGTGACATTTTGAGGTAGTGGATATGATGAAAACACTTGCCAAGATAAATGTTAACTTAAAAGTATTTATCGCAGTCGTTTTAACAGTGTTAGTGTCTATCGTACACAGAGACTTAGTGTGCTTTGCAATGACAGCAGCATTGGCCAGGAACACTTAACGAACCAATGAGATTCTCTGCTCATGTCAGGTCTGGAAAAGAACATGTCGGGTCAGGCCTTCTGAATATCCCTGGGGGTCGTTCAATTTGAAGACCACAGGAAGGCAGAATTCAAGGGTCATCCCCTGTCTTTGTGAGGTACAGACTGTTCTACAAAGATCTCCAAAGCAATCATGGGGCGGAAATCTATTTTGGGCTTGGCACCTTAGTGAAATGGGTACAGGGGAGCGGATGGGTACAGGAGAGGAGGTTAGCTGGGTTAAGAGGTGGGCTGGGGTGGTGGGAGGGGGTATTATATTGCATTTGATATTTGGTCAGTGGTCACAGTCGTACCGTAGTTTTTAGACTGAGTTTCTCAGTCATGTCATGTACTATAGGTCAACCAAACTTCACCATTTATGTGAATTTCATTCCCACATTTTCATTTTCAGAATTCCCTGTCTAATGAACTGTCATTTATCAACATTTTGTCAACATTTCTGTGAGATCACACAGGACTAAATGCAGTGAGTGAGTGAGTGGCGTCTGTGTGGTTCTATCAACAGCTATGTGCTAAATGTATCACTAGAGTAGCACTGTAGCAAGTTTGTTTTTGGGCCAGGATAAGCCTCGTCTACAATGACAGTCTGTTTCTCCAACAAGACACCAATCTTTTTTTATGACTGCTTTAAGTGTACATCTTGTATTGCCATTCGAAGCCTGATGAATGCTTCGGTCACATGCAGCCTACATACCACCAGATCATAACAGCTAGTCACTTTATATTTCGAAACAAACAACTTGCGGTCACCGAAAATTATATTTCTATTTTTAATAAATACATTAAGTGCTTCATTTAAGAATAAGCTTTGGGAGAAACTTTGCTGACTTCATCTATCCACATTACAATCAAACATGGTTTCAAAATTATTCAAAACTTACGCTTATTCACTTATTCAATATTATTTCACGTTGCTTATGGATTAATACACAATACATGTCTAATCAGACTTCTGAGATACCGATCACTGTAACTGCCATATTATACACAAACCAAGGATATTTGAAGTAAACATTATATGCTTCACCACAGAATTGGGCTGTGTTGGTAGGCATTAAACATGGTCTTACTATGCCAGAAATAGTGTGGTGCATAGTTACAATAAAAACAAAACATTTAATGATGGCACTCGAGACAAAATAAAGCTTACCTGGAATCCGATAACTGAAGACAGAGAAAGCGAGTTGACAATAGCCAATAAATTCGATACCAACTTCTATCCACGGACAGGTGGTGTCTCAGTTGGTATTACACAATATTATTCAGTTTTGGTTAAATGTATGTTTTCGCCCTGTATATGTATTCGAGATGAAAATGTGTCCTCGGAAACTATGGAAAAGTCACCGTTAGAAGTAGCCTACTATGCCCCCAAAAAGTTCACTCCTCGTGCAACAAATGAACCTCTAGTTCTCACACAGCTGTACTACAGATACTTTCGCACTACGAACTCGGCGTCTGCAGTGATAGCTGCGCACCTATTAGGAACACTACGGAGTCCAGGACACGCCCGGCAGTCGACTTTCTTAAATACAAAAATACTGTTGATAATGTAAGCGTTAAATCCCTGAAGAAAACTCCTGGTGAAGCCTAACGGATTTAATAGATTTACCTACAACTAGGTTTCAGGGCTCTGCGTTTCAGAAAGTGTTCAGAAATAATAATTAACAAAAGAACAAACAAACAACTGAAGTGAAGTGCCAACCGAAACGTTTCTTTGTTGTATTTTCCTTGAGTTTAACGTGTAGTAATTTTTCAAGTGTAGGCTACAATTTCACCAGGTGGAAAAATAGCAAACGGTGAAATGTGAATTATCCAGACTGGGTTTAGTCTTGACTGAAATTTTGTCTTTGCCTCATGGATGAAGCCCTTTTTATTAAGCCTTGCAAGTGACGCTAGAGCTATGTTCAGAGTGAAGTAAAGTATGACTGCCCAGGAAACTGATCCTGCATAGCTGACCTCGTGGAAATGTTACAGAGTCCTGCGGATAATATTTACGCATAACCTTATTATGACACAACGTGGCACAACTAGATTTGTAATAAGAAGTTTAGCTCAATACATTTAATGACACGACAGTGGATTCATATTAGTTGTAACAAATTAAGCTCTAAAATGACAAAATTACCAGTGTAGGTAGTAAAGGAACAACGTGAATATCCCTATCAAACCTGATATTACATGTTTGTATGTTAAATAGGTGTGGAGTGAGCAAATGTGTGTGGATGTGATTTCCCCCCTAAAGAATAAGTAGGCTATGAGGTACTGCTCATACTTCATCACTAGGTGGAGTTATTACACTCTAATTGTTAGCAGTCTAAAGTCCCCCAAATTGAAGGAGATATATTTTAGAATGATTATCACATTAAAAGGCACATTATTGACAGTGAACGGCGCATTAACGTCACAGTGAGCCACAGTTTTTAAACAGTTAAGATGTGATAGGTGAAAAATGCGTGTTTACCTGTGTGCTCTTTGTTATTTTATTCTCCGCCATGCATGTGTGACATTACCCATCATTTTACCCCTGCTAACATAACTACCCACAGGATGGCAAAGGATCATTTAAAACGAAAATTAGAATGCAGAATAACTTCGTAGATGGACAGACTGCAGAGACAGTCTGGATTTAAAGCAAAAGAAATAGAAATAAAGTGAGTGGAAGGTATCCTTGTAGGTTGCCTTATATGCGTTTTGTGTAAGTGTAGATTATGATGCTGAAAAAACAATGTTACCACAGCCGTTAGTGTTTGGTTATAATATGAGCTGAGACAGATAAGTAAATAGAATACATTTCACTCATACACAAGAAAAGACGTCCCATATCTAAGCAATTCACTATCTTCTACTCTAAACATAGATCACACTTTACAATGGTAGATGACTTAAGTGCACCTACTGAGGAAGGAAGGTGTGGAAACGCACCTAAGAAAGGTTAGCCTGCATTTTGACTCTTCAACTCTTCAGCAAGCATTTACCCCAATGGCCTCTAGATGGTGCTATTACCATCTGTATTCTCCACTTGGAAGATAATCGCCTGACCACCATTCAATGAGATTTAAAAGAACATCCTGTCATTATCTGGTGCATTTTAGTACTATGAATGTGTCGTTGTATATTGATTCTAATATTAGACATTGAATTGTGAAATTATATGTCGACAATATATGTTTATGTCTTAATTAACGTAATGGCATGGCACAAAAGGAGTTATATGAATGGTTAATGAGTGAACAGTTTATTAATACAATAAAAAGTAATCTTGAACCATGAATGATTAAATCCAGAAAAATAGATATTTTCAGAGTGAATTCTGCCTTACAGGCCCAATCAGAAGTGCTGAGCTGTCTGGACCAGATTTTCATCAAGGATATCTTTGTACTCTGATATCTCTGTTCAGCTTCCACTCAACCATGACTAGTCACCCAGTCCTTGCCGCTGAAAAAACGTCCCCACGGCATGATGCTGCCACCACCATGCTTCACTGTTGGGATGCTATTGGGCAGGTGATGGGCAGCGCCCAGCTTCCTCTAGAAATAACGCTAGATAATAGAGCTGATAATAGAGCTGAGGCCAAACAGTTTAATCATGGTTTAATCAAACCAGAGACTTTTGTTTCTCACAGTCTGAGGGTCCTTCGGGTTCTTCTTGCAAACTCCAAGCAAGCTTTCCTGTGTCTTTTACTGAGAAGAGGCTTTCGTTCGGCCACTCTGCCATAAAGCCCAGATTGGTGGAGTGTTGTAGTGATGGCTGTCCTTCTGGAAGTTTCTCCCATCTCCACACAGGAGCTCTGGAGCTCAGCCAGAGTGACCATTGGGCTCTTGGTCACCTCTCTTATCAAGGCCCTTCTCCCCCAATTGCTCATCCCTAGGAAGAGTCCTGGTTGGTCTTAAACGTCTTACATTTCAGAACTATGGAGGCCATTGTGCTCTTTGGAACCTTCAATGCAGCAGAAATGTTTTGTAGCCATGTTTTGTCGAAGCAATCCTGTCACTAAGCTCTGCAAGCAGTTCCTTCGACGTCATGGCTTGGTTTTTTTGTGCTGATATGCATTGTCAGCTGTCAGACCTTATATAGACAAGTGTGTGCCTTAACAAATCATGTCCAATCAATCGAAATTACCACAAGTGCACTCCAATCATGGTGTAAAAACATCTCAAAGATGACCAAGAGAAATGGGAGGCACCTGAGCTATATTTCAAGTGTCATAGCAAAGGGTCAAAATACTTATGTCAAGGTGATCTTTCCGTTTTGCAAAAATTAGCAACAATTTCTAAAATCCTGTTTTCACTTTCGAAGGGGTGAATTCAAGTGCTGAATGCACGGTATTTGTCCCTCCTCTGGCTGAGCCACACTTACACTACACTCAGACCGTCATGGGCCACACAACGATGCATGTCAGCATTTCGCCGTCACCTCATCAGTTCCCATGGCGAACAATATAAAAATTAATTTTGGCCCGCTGGAGGTTCACACTCCAGATTTCAGCTTTGTGTGAGTGCCATTGTGGAGGTCAGCGGTGGCTCCAGAAATAGGCTCTGACGTCAGGGGTGGGGGACTAGCAGGTGTGCCCTTGTCAGCCGCCGGGTCACCGGACCGTCATTCCCCACATCAGCAGGTCTCAGGGACAAGGTGCAAGGACGGAGTGGGCGGAACAAGGACAGCAGCATGGTCCATGGGTCTGCTAATTGTCTGTTTTAATGAGATTTGTCCTGCTCATTTACGTAAACCTGTTAATTTAGCAGCTGCTCTTATCTAAATGCGATGCACAAATGAGGCAGTATTTTGTGTGCAGACTCACATGGTGGAGCCCAGTGTCAGCTAGCTGGTGTGGTTTTCTCTTCGGAAAAATAAAGTTTGTGTCTAAATTCACCCTCTTTGTTAAGGTTGAGGAGGACGTCAGATGTGATTCTGATACATGGATGTGGTGACCAGAAGTAATGGGAGTTATATAACTTTGAGCTGTGATGTTGAGGCAATCTGCTACACAGAGTAAAAAAAATCCCTCAAGACCTCATTTGATTCCAAGCTGGTGAGCAAAGACTGATTCACTGAATGAGAGAATACATGAAGGCTCTCCGATGCTTCCGAATATGTACTGTGCTTTGCATGTAAATCAAGACAATTCATATTTAATCTACATGTATTACCAAGTATTAAATAAGTATCTATTCAATTACATTGTGTGACTCCTTTTTTACACAAGCCACTAGCTTTTGTATAAAACATTTAAAAGAAAGAAAGAGCTTTTTGCAGAAACTGACTATTCCATGCAAGAAATTGCCAAGAAACTGAAGATATCTTACAATGGCATATGCCACATCCTTCACAGAACAGTACACACTGGCTTTAACCAGGATAGAAAGACAGGTTTGAGGCCCCAGTGCACAACTGTGCAGGTGGATTAGAGAATCACAATCTCTCATTTGATAAAAAAAGATACCTCACAAGTTGTCAGCTGGCAGCTTTATGAAATAGTACCCAGAAAACATACATCTGGTACATACAGCAGTGGAGAGGCTCTGGAATGCTGGCATTCTGGGTAGAGTTAAAAAAAACTGGCCAGTTAAAGGAAAAGGCAAAAAATTATTATTATTATTATTAATAATAATAATAATAATAATAATAACAACAATACATCACTTGATTGAAAAACAGGTATAAAATCTAATCAAGACATTTTAGAAGCTAGAAATAATGATTTCAGCTTGAAATGACTATTTTTGTCATCATATTCGCCTTTTTTAAAAACTCCTCCATTTGCAGCATTTATAAACTTTGCCATTTATAACCATTACAGCTTGACTGACTCTTCCATAAATAGGACTCGCATAATTTGGAGCAGTGCTTTGGGTCGCTTGTCTTGTTAGAGAATTAAATTGGCTCCATTGAAGTGCTATCCACGAGGTATGGTAATGGATGCCTTCCTTGTTAAAGATTCCTCAAATTACATAATGTATCAGCAGCAAAGCAACCCCAGACAATCCTACTTCCTGTGCCGTGCTTGAGAGTGTGTCACGCACTCCTCCAACATCTTTTAATTTGTTCTGCACCTCACAAAGTTTCTTCTCTGCGTTCAAAACATCTCAGCTTAGATTTGTCTGTCAATTCATTTGGTTCCTTATTTGATGGACTGAAATATGACGAGAAACTGTGTCCTTTTCTGGGTGATTCCAAACATTTGGAAATGTAGAAACACTACTGGAAATGTAGAAAAGTGGCAAATACAAGTAAATTACAATAAAGTATTTACTCAATATTTATTAGCCCAATGTAGTCAGTGAAAAGGGTAAAATCAATGTTATTATTTTTACAATGACTGTAAGATAAGTTGAAGTTCACTGACTGTAAAGCTTTTGCATTAAACATGTAATGCCTTGAGGGGTGAATGTGTTTGTTATGCTGTTTTCCTGTGTCCTTAAAAGCAATTAAAGCAGTTCTCACAGTCAATCTGTGCAATCTAAATAGATATTTTTGTACGTGTGTTGAACAAATAGGGACCCTCGTTTAGAATCCTGATCACTGCCAAGTCCTTGGTTAGACGACTGAATTATTGAGCGAAAAAACACAGAAATCTTCAGGAGATATGAGACATTTAGAGCCCCTCAGGACTGAAGCAGCTAGAGTATTGAATTAATATTTAACAGTCTTGGCCTATGATTTATTAACCAGGCACAAAGAGCACGGAGAGCGACTCAAGAGAGAACACCATCACCGCCATCTACAGCTACCCAGGTAGTCCTTTAGTTGCACAGTAAAACATTGCAGCACTGTTGTGTTTCCTTTAGGGTAAAAGTACAAAAGAAAATCTTCCTTGGGCCTGCGGCACTGCTAAACTTACCGTGGTGGACAGGGGGACGCTGCAGGAATGAAGCGTTGTCGCTCCACAGTGACTGATTACGTACATGTTTTGGCAAGGTGCATGGGCTCTCCGTCAAACCTCGGACTCTGGCAGTCGCTCGGCAACACCACTCCAGATAATTCAAGCTGCTGCATCCGTTCACCTCACTTCCCTTTGGCGTGAGCACAGACGCCACACAAACCAACACTGTGTTGTTGTTGTTGTTGGGGTCGAGGGTGAATTGTACACGGGATGGCGACTCTTTCCATCCATTGATGTTTGTTTTCAACTCTGCTGCATTATACATTCTGACCACAATCCGTCTGTCAACTCTGCTATAGATCTCGCTGTCTGATGGGTAAGTTTAGCCGCCCTGGCAAACACCCTGTCCTCGCTCTTCAGTTGTAAAGTATGGCTGAAACGATAGCCGAGGGGACGGGCACATCAGGGGACAGACTGCTGTCGGTGCGCTGCAGGCATCCTGAAGACTGGCAGTGCCCAGAGCTGTTGTGCCAATCCCACTGCCTGCTACCTTTACACTGATCACCGTTAGCACATCTGTGCGCTGCAAAGTGTAATAACTATATATTGTAGCGATCTCACAGGCATATATTTGGCCTTATTGCCATTTATTGATTTGCATTCAGACAGGAGTGGCCACTGGAGCGGACTCGTATACACACACACATCAGACTGACTGGGGGTGGATAAAGACACTAAAACACAAGGAAAATCACACTAGGGCATTAATCATGACACATTGACTCTAATCAGAAAATAAACTCTAAAATGAACATAGGAGGGAAACACCCTTCACATGGAATTAGACATTTCCCACTGGCACACGGAATACAAACACCCCCGCTGCACGCAACAATATCTTGAAGGCTACACAGGTCTTATATTTGTAGGAAGTGGTATGTATATAATCTATACAGTGTTGAAAACTACAAAGTTGTGGTGGAAGAAAGAAAGCCATGTCATGTCACAACAACCTGTCTAGGTCGAACAGCCAAACAGTTCTGTCATCTCACTACACACTGCAAAGCTTTCTTTAAGACCATGTCAGATTTATCCTAATTTTGTTTTGTTTGATTGGACTGTGTTTCGGTCCTTTACAAGTAAAGTGTGTGATGGAGATAATTTCCAAACACTGTTAATGACTTAAGAATATAATAATCAAGTGCCTTGTATTATTAATTACCTTATATGAATCATGTACTTATGTAAGCAGGAACATGGCTTTTCTGTGTTTCTGCGTGTGTGTAACTTAGAATATTAGGTGCCACTTAGTCTGCATTTGTACAAGAGCCTGTTTAGACCAGAAGTGATAAGAAGGGTCGAACTGTGCTTCTTCCGACCTTGCAAAACTTCCATCCTTGCCTCGGACGTCAGAAATCCACCACGTGGTTATCCCTGCTGAACGCTAAACTTCTGTCTATATAAACCTTGTGCGATGTGTTTATCATTGCTTCACTTTCAGCCTTGTGCCGGGAGTGAGCCCGATTGCAATTGTTGTTTGTCTAATAAATGTACTTATATGCAGCTCCGGAGTCCTGAGGTAACTAGGGTGAATTTTCACCTATCAGTGTGTCTGCATGTGAATGGATGAGTGTGTGCACACTGCCTGCCAGTGTGTGTGTGTGTGTGTGTGTGCGTGTGTGTATGTGTGCGTGTGTGCAACGCAGCGTTGGTACTTGGATGCACAAAGATCGGCTGTTGACCAGCTGGAGACCAGAGAGAGAGGTTTGGGTATCTTGTGCCTGAATCACGTTGACCTTTTGCCATGACTTCCACATGTTGTCTTGCTACAGATACAGATGTCACTTGAATGCTGAAAAACATGGCATTTGAACACCCCCACCCCCGTAGATAAAACATGGGATCTGCTTTGTGTTGGTAAGACATACTGATAGCACACTGTTTTTCAGTGATGCTGACACAACAAACTGTGTGTGTGTGTGTGTGTGTGTGTGCGTGTGTAGAAATGACAAAGACAGATGAGGGTGAGTACATTGTCCAACCATCTACTTCCCACTCCTGCTAGTTTTCTGTCATTCCTCACTGGCAAAGACGGCAAAAAGGTCCAAAAAACACGAAGACGATGATCAATATGACCCCTTCATATTATATAAGTTATATATTGTTCTGCACGGGCAGCATAGGGCCAGAATATGCCCTCAGTCTATTCTCTCGTTTGTGTGGAGAATCAGGACAACCACTGATAATCAGTCACCCGCTTATAAGCCATGTGTTGTGTGGAACAGATGCTAGTAAAATGACTTAAATTTAGAACCGCATGAGATAGATATGGATAAGCATTTTGTTCGGTCCAATTCGTGTTTTCAAAGAATCTCAAGCCACCCATTTGTTTTCGGATGTTTCTGGGTCGGGCCATAGGCCATGAGCTGATTTCATACGTGGAAATCAGAGGATATTATGACAACAAAAAAAAAAGATTAGTTATAGCATTGGAAACAGCCCATGCCTCATTGGTCTCCCACCATCTGTGTATTAGCACTAGGGATGGGTATCGTTTGGTTTTTATCCGATACCGGTACATAACCGATACTTTTAAAACGATACCGGTGCCTAAACGGTGCCGGAACCGATACTTTTATAAAAAAAATAAAAATAAAAATTACGATTGACGACATTTAAGAAAGGCTTTTTTTATTGCCAAATATATGAACTGTTTAAAGTAGATTATATATATAAATAAATACAAAACACTTTTTAACTTAAAACTTAAATAATATATGAACTGTTAACAAAAGTTTAGACTATACTTAAATAAATACAAATAAATACAAAACACACACACACACTCTGTACACACACTACAGCTTCAATACTACACTACACCTGTGCTTCAAAAAACCAGCAATTCTTTTGTAGAAATATCAGCATATTTGCCTTCTCCGGCAAAATGCGACACCTTTCCTGACTAATCGCATGACCTGCACAGGAGAAAACCCTCTCCGATGCTGTCGATGAGGCCTGTACACACAGATATGTATCTGAAAGTACACAATTAGGGATGGGTATCGTTTGGGTTTTTTCCTATACTGGTACTAAACCGATACTTTTAAAACGATACCGGTGCCTAAACGGTGCCTGAACCGCTACTTTTTTTTTAAAAAGCACAAAGCGACGATTGACGACATTAAAGAAAGGCTTTTTTTATTGCCAAGGCAATTTTCTTTTTCAAATTGAACAATATATGAACTGTTTAAAGTATATTATAAATATAAATACATACAAAACACTTGGCTTCCAACTACAGCTTCAAACTTTTTAACTTCAAACTATGAACATTATATTAACTGTAAACAACAGTTTATAGTATACTTAAATAAATATAAATAAATACAAAAAACAGCTTCAAACTTCTTTTGCAAAAATATGAGCATATTGGCCTTTGGAGTCAAAAATGTATTATTTCGTTTGCATTTATTTCATGAAATTTCACCATTTTATGATTGGTTTATACCTATCTTTTCTATCTTGTTTATAGTTACTCTTGTTACTTGAACACACTGAGTACTAGAAAATGTGTACTGCCCCTTTAAGAGACTACCGTTGGTAGTTTGGCTGTCATCTCCGTATATTTTTCAGTCTTCGGTTGCTGATCTGCCGTTGACTCTTGCCTTCTCTCCCCTCTTTTCACGCAATTATTTTGTTGCATTTGCTGCACGTCGCGATGTTTGAATCTTTTTGTGCGAAATACAGCCACACTTTTGACCGTTTACCTTTCGGTATTTTCTCTGTTAAAAGGTTGATGGCTAGTTTTGTTTGTGCTTGCCTGCTCTTCACTGTCATATCAGAACCGGTTCCAATACAACCGGTACCTACCCGGGCCGAAATGCAACGCAGATTTCGGTGCTTCATTTCGGCATTTATCAGATAAGACTGTTGCTATGAAAACACCAATGAGCGTGAGCGACACAGGACAAAGTTTACATTAGGAGCTGGGGCAGTTTTACATGTGCCCCACAGAATCCGCCTAGCGACCGTGTTCAATTGGCTCAGGCACCGAAATGAAGCACCGAAATCTGCGTTGCATTTCGGTCCGGGTAGGTACCGGTTGTATTGGAACCGGTTCCATATTGGTACCGGTTCTCGGTACCCAACCCTAATTAGCACAGGTAAGACCTATTAGCACAGGTAGGGCCTTTTAAAAAAGTAATTTTGTTTTGGATGTGTTTGAAATGCCAAACATTGACAGTCTACTTTGCATAGCGTAGGTGTGCCATTGGGAAATAGACCTACTGTAGTGATTGGCCCAGAATGACGCAACAGTACATCCATATCTCTGTTTACCTTACAAAGTGGACATGTTGCGTCAGGCAATGTGATGACATCCTAATAGGTCTTACCTGTGCTAATACACAGATGATGCATGGGCTGTTTCCAATGCTATAACTAATCTTTTTTTGTTGTTGTCATAATATCCTCTGATTTCCACGTATGAAATCAGCTCGTGGCCTATGGCCCGACCCAGAAACATCCGAAAACAAATGGGTGGCTTGAGATTCTTTGAAAACACGAATTGGACCGAACAAAATGCTTATCCATATCTATCTCATGCGGTTCTAAATTTAAGTCATAAATGGCTATAAATGGAGCTGCCTGATATGCATTTTGTCACTTCTTGTCTAGTTTTTGCAGGTGACACTTTACAGGACAAAGCCAACATGGATTGCAATACAGGTGATACGTCACCGCTTCCCGAGGGAAAGTAACCCAGCCCACGCCTTTGTTGGGGCCGCCCCCTCCCTGAGCCCTACCCTGATGAGGTGACCTGTCCTACTTCAAACTGAGAGGCTGAGCAGGTTGAGGTCACCCCAGAAGAGGCTGAGCAGGTTGAGGTCACTCCAGAAGAGGCAGAGCAGGTTGAGGTCACTCCAGAAGAGGCCGAGCAGGTTGAGGTCACCCCAGAAGAGGCTGAGCAGGTTGAGGTCACTCCAGAAGAGGCTGAGCAGGTTGAGCTCGCACTTGTTGCTGAGCTCCCTGCCGCCAGGGCCTCTGAAGTGACATCCCAGGCAGTCGTCCAGGACGACATCGTCCTGGTGGACGTGGAGGGGGGAGGGGCTGTGTGGGGATGTTGTCTGGACTTGCTGAAACTCGTACCCCAGACGTTGCCGTGGGACAGTGGGCATCTCGTCTCTGCCCTTGAGAGGTCCTTCAGGGTCGGGTGGGTCGGGACCTGGCCTCCAGCGAGGCCCCTCCGGCGTCTCTCGAGGAGACTGTTATGTCTGCTAACGCTGACGCCTCACGTAGACCTCACTCTAGGTGCAGAGACCCTGTTATTTAATTTTAATAACATTTAATTTTTATTTTCAATTTAATTTTAAAAACTCTGAACCAGGGATGAGACCCCCACTGCCTTGGAAGGTCCCCAGAACCAGTCCAAAACAGCCCGGAGAAGGTTCTGGTGGAAGTTGTACCAAATTCTGGGCAGACTTTTCAAAATACCTAAATAACTAAATTGAACTATTTAAAAAAATACACTGACTGGTCTAATGGTCTTTATTTTATATTCGTAAAAAATAATCAGGTGTGTTAAATTGATAAAATAATGTTCCAGCAAACATTTTTTACTTATCAACAAAGCAGTGGATGAATAAAGTATACAATCTGTAGTTCACACAACTCATTTTAGCTGGTTTCTAGAAAATCATCAGTGCACACAGATCAGTGCATTGAGTTGATGACACATTTTCATTTGATGATTATTATCTTCCCCAGCCCAGCCCTAAGTAAATCCTCAACCTGTCTGTGACCGATGCTAATGCTGTCCTTTGCTCTGAAGCAGTTCTCTAGATATTCTCTAGATAACTCAACAGTGCTCTTTTCATATCTGGTTAAGAGGCATGTCGTGTTGTGTCTGTGACGCCTCTCTGGAGAACCTTGCGAAGAGGGTCGGGCGATTTGGCGGCTTGGGAGCTGATAAGTGGGGAGATCTCATTGTGACATGTTGGGGCAGATTTTGAGTTCCGCCACCCATCTGAGCCTGGCCACGTTGAACTGGTTTCCATGGCGACGGAATTCTAATGACTGCACCCCTGGCCCTCGCCTCGCCTCGTCGAGAGAGAGAAAGAGAGAGAGAGAGAGAGAGAGAGAGACTGTGACACCGCATCCAAGCTCTTCCCCCTGTTAAGTGTATGTGTGTGTGTGTGTGTGTGTGTGTGTGTGAGGGTATGCATGTGTGTGTGTGAGGGTATGCATGTGTGTGTGTGAGTGTGTGTCTACACCTGTTTCCTCAGTCTGTATAATAATGTCTCCTCCTATCTCCCTCCCCTCTTCTGTATGCTTGTGTGTGTGTGTGGGTGTGCCTCTGTGAGGGGTTGCAGTTTTGTGCACGTCTGCATCCATCCCCTTCTCTCCTATCAAGAAAAGGACACAGTCGCAAGCGTTCTGTTGGCCCCGTCAGGAAAAAAAAAAATGGCCTCTCTCCACACCCTCAGTGAGCAGACAGACAGTGCCATGGCTCCTGTGCTTAGGCAGACGGCCAGGCCCCTGAGCCATCATCCCTCACTCTCCTCATCACCGTCACCATCCCCCACCCCGCTCAGCCTCTCTCCTCCCTTCTCCTCTCCTCCCCTCCCCTCCCTTCTCCTCCCCTCCCCTCCCCTCTCCTGTCCTCTCCTCTCCCCAGCGGCCCGCCTCACGTGACCACTCCCAGCTGTTCATTGGCCGCCGCCTCGCAGGCCTCTGTCCAATGGGAGCCAGAGACGGGCATAAACACAAGCATACGGCTGCATGCTTATGACGGGGAGCCGAGTGGTGTGTTCAGAAGCGCTGCTGAGAGGGGAGATGCTCTCCTTCGCACATGAATGAGCCTAGTTTCCCCTCTCCGCTCACTTTTTCCCCCCTCTCTCTCTGTCTCTTTCTCTCTCATTCTCTCACTCTCTCTCTCTTTCTCTCTATCCCCCTTCCTTTTCTTTTTTTCCGGGACCATCTGCTGCCTTGCTCACTGCCTCAAAAGACAACACGCTCAGTCCGCTCGTCCTGCTCAGCACACACACGGGAGAGGGAAGACATGGCTGTGACACTCAGATGTGAGTACAAAGGCTAAAAGGAAGGGGGATGTATTTAGGTGTAAACAAAGGGAATGCTCTGCAGCTCAAATACTCAATGATTGGAAAAGAGTATTATGTGATATCACAGCTACATAAAAACATTTATTTATAGTTGTATGTATGTATGTATCATATTTGCATTATAGTAGTGAACAGTTGTATATTGTATACATTACATATTTTGTCTTTTCTAACAGCCTATCCTATGTATACCATAACAAATGGCAAATATATTTAGGTATGATTTGATGTATCGTCTCTGACTTGTATAGTAGAATTCTCACTGAAATAACACCTATGAGACAATAAATATGTACACATGGGTTTTGGTAGATGATTCTATGTAAATTATTGAACACAGGAACGATAGTGATATTAACACTTGTCACCTTGGGCTTTACCTTTAGATTCTGAAGTGAAGTTTGGTTGCATACGAGGATGACTTTTTTCCTGTTCTTACTAAGATAAGGTGAGCCACATTTATGGGAACCAATTACACACATTCTGAATTTTAAGATAAATGTATCTAGGGGTGAATTCCATTCTCTCACTGATTTTTCCGAATGTAAACAGTTGATAGGGCATTTGTTTAATACTGGCAAGAGCCCTAACTGATACTGTGCATGAAAATATAAGGCAAGAAGCAACACTGACAAGCTAAAAATACTCCCACTCAACTCCCACTGTGCCAGAGACATATTGGGAAACTCCTGGGGGATGCTGTCTGGGATGCTAGGCACTGTATTGATCGATCAACTTGACAACAGAGCACTTGGATTCATCTATACAGCTGCCTAATCTCTTACCAGCCAACTATGAAAATGCTAGTCAATTTAATCAATGACAGGACAAGTGTTGTCTGTCTAAAGATAGCATAACAGCACTGGTGAAACGCATTGGGGTCGGAGGCTCTATCAGTCTAATCGGTGTCGACAGGCTGAGGCGCACACTTGAAAGGAGAACATTTTCTGTAATTCGCAAGAAATTCTCTGAGAGGCCACATGGCAATTCCCTTGACATTTAATTTTCTTAGAGGGGTGGGGAGACTGTCCCCGGGTCCTCCGTCAGAAAATCAGATGGATTCACCAGGAGGGATGCTGCCTGGAAGCCAATGGGTTAGGGTTAGTTGGAACATTAATGCAATCAGATGGCCCGGGGGCAATGATAGGTGTCTGAACATGGATTTACCAAAAAAAAGTGATTTGCCCTAAAATCTACTAAATTCATCCCTGGTTCACTAAAGACCACCTCTAGTTAGCTCAGAATGCTTTGAAGGGGCTGTTTTTTTTTCTAGTTTTATGTGATTTCTGGTGACATTGCCTGATAACTCAACACTATAAATTCACATGCCACGAATGGTTTCACTCACAATTTAATGGATTCATCCATAAAAGATGCTGCCTTGACTTAGAGGCTGGGTTTGCCATGACAGGTGAAGTAGTGTATGAAGGATAGAGGCAACGGGGTGTGGAGACTCACCTCAGCACCCGGGACACCCCTGCTCTCTCAAACCACACACCTCAGCACCACACACCTCAGCACCACAGGGGGGGGACGCAGCGGAGAACATCCGAACATCGCACATTTACTCATGGCTGAACACCTCATGGCACCACTCTGGATCTAAAACAGTAGGATGTTATTTTCCCTGTCATTTCTGGCTGTGCTTGGCAACAGAAACCTTATTTTGACGCCCTGCAATCTGTAGTGGACAGACTGCAGGAATCATATGTTTCGAGGGATCAGAAGGAGTCGGAATGATGACATAGTATGGGCTGTACTTGGATGGGACAAAAAAGAATAGCCTGTAGTTGCATTGATTATAAGGAGGAAATAGATGGCTTGAATCACTACCACATGGTTTTGTCCTTTTCTTCGCTCTCATTAACAACCTCAACACACAGCAAATGCACCCTTCACAAGTGATTAAACTAAAAGCACGACCTTGTGTTAGTCTTATTGTTAATTAAAGCCGTAAAATGAGATTCATGTCCTGAACACACAGACAGAAAGATCATGCCCCAGTTGACTTCACAAAAGCAGTTAAACACTACAAAAAAAAGAAATTCCTTCATTCTCTAGAACAGGCGTTACAAATAATATTTTGTGTCAGAGCTGCGCCGCGTATTTGATTGCCGCCTGTTTATTGACCATTACAGTGATTGCTCCTGGACTGCCCCCCCCCCCCCCCATATCAACGATGTCAGCATGCTCACCCCCCCCCCCCCCGAGCATGTTTATCCACCGGGGCTAGCGCATTATCACAGTGGCTGACAGGGCCTGGCGGTGGCTTAATCCCAAATATCCCTTTCAATCCACTTGCCTGACAAAGGTCATGAAATGCAGCCCGGGCGCCCCCCCAGCTGCGCCCCCCCTTAGCTGCGCCCCCCCCCCCCCAGCTGCGCCCGCTTGGTCTCTCTGTGTCGGCGTCCCTACAATCTCCAGGGATTGTTCCAGAGTTACTGAGATCTGGGTCACCGGTGTTTGTGGTGTGAAGTGCAGGATATTAGACAGATAGAAAAATACATTTGACAGGTAAAATGCATTGGAAAGGGTTGGTTTCTCTCTGAGGGAAAAGTGCTTTGCATTTAAAGAGTAATTGGACTGTCATGGGAAATTAGTGAGACAATAAAAACACACCATCACCCTGTTCTTGTCTACCTTCATCTCTGAAACGAAAGTTTTTTTTTCCTATATTAAAAAGTACTCTCTTAGGGATACAATCTATTTCACTGTTTCTGATATTGCTACCTTGCAGATAGGCATTGCATGGTGTACCTGAATCATTAGCAGAAGAAGAAGATATATCTTTACGTATTGTATGGAGATTCACAACTGATGTAAGATGGACGCAGCGGCTCCTTGCTCTGCAGTTTGGTGTTTTCCAAATTTCGTTGTATGCACATACAATGACAACAAAGGCTTTTCTATGCTTTTCTATTCTATCCTATTCTGATAACAAAACGCAAATGACCGCGTAAAAGAAACCGACAATGAATAGATTTTCTGGGAGTATTTCAACAGCATGAATGCATCTGAACGCATTTCCACAGGTGCCGATGGTGAAGACAGAGCAGATCATGCAAGCCACCAGTGTCCCGCCCAACCCAGAGGAGCGGCTCGGGGGCGGGCATCGCCCCTCCCTGAAGTCGGAGAGGATGAACTCAGATGACCATCAGTCTCGGCCACTCACGTGAGCAAACCTAAGAGCCTATGAGCTCCACACTATGTGCTAAGAGTATTTTTATCAACTTATTAACATTTCATTCCCCGAGCAGTGAAAGTTACATTCACATCACAGGCTTAATCAACACTCAAATATGATTTTTTTTTTTTGCACAGATTGTTTTTGCCTTGCGTTTTATTTAAATTATTATTTTCACGTGGTCCGTATCTGCCTGCAGTAAAAACGGGCATTGCTCTCCTGTGCATGATGTGTATTTATCTCAAAACAATCCTCAATCATTTATCGCTCAAGTGAGAGCATCTCCTGGAGTGTTAACTGAACTGGACGTCTTGCCCAATCTCCATGAGCTCAGTTGCTCCCTTTTTGTGCCTCTGGAGAGGAAGTGTGAATTATATCAGATACATTTCTAATCAGACAGCTCACACAGGAAACACATAACCATGGGTCAGACAGCTCTAACAGGAAACACATAACCATGGGTCAGACAGCTCTAACAGGAAACACATTAACATGGGTCAGACAGCTCTAACAGGAAACACATTAACATGGGTCAGACAGCTCTAACAGGAAACACATAACCATGGGTCAGACAGCTCTAACAGGAAACACATTAACATGGGTCAGACAGCTCTAACAGGAAACACATTAACATGGGTCAGACAGCTCACACAGGAAACACATAACCATGGGTCAGACAGCTCTAACAGGAAACACATTAACATGGGTCAGACAGCTCTAACAGGAAACACATAACCATGGGTCAGACAGAGATCTGAAAAGGGGCCACAGATGAACGTTGCTAGGATTGTTTTTTTATTATCCGATTTTCTGACCATATTAATCTGAAGCAAATGTAACCTCTAATATGATTTTAGCCTTACTCCAAAAGTAATGCTATTCAGTGCAGGGATATATTGATTGACATCTCATTGCATTTATGCCTTTAGATCATTGCACAGTTCCATTCAGCCAGTTAATAGGGTGCACTGTTTGTTTAAGGTGAAAGAGCACCACACCAACTGATCATAACAGACAAGAGGAATAGTCTGTTCCCGGGCTCCCAGTCTCATTTCACCTCTTTAATTTGCTCTCCTATAGCAGAAACATCATTTAGAATGACATCCATTGCCAACTTCCTCTTTTAGTATGATTGCCATCATTACCCCCCATCCCATTTTGTTCATCGTCAGCTTGCTGCTTTACGTTAGGTGATCAAACCTCTAGATGGTTTATGTGAGGGCAGAATGGGAGAACACTGTGTGGCAGCTTGTTGAGGCACTGCCTTCTATCAGTAAAGGTGAGCTCTCTGTGTGTGTGTGTGTGTGTGTGTGTGTGTGTGTTTTATTACAGGGAGCTGCGGGAGAGGATCCAGCCAGAGGTGACAGAGCTGATCAAACAGCAGCGGCTGCACCGCCTGTGCGAGGGCATCTGCTTCCGCAAGATCAGCGCTCGCAGGCGACAGGGTAGGACCGACCGCTCACTCAGACCAGTCACCAGTGGCCCCTACATAAGCACCTGAATGTCACTCAAGATTAAAAAGAAGAAGCACGGCGGGCTGAGACAACAAGACTCTGAGCTGAGATGTGTAGATGTTATAATATTATTTTATTGTGATTCAGTTGTGATAACAGATCTGAGGTCAGGCGCACGTGGATAGTTACAGATGCTGATAATATTGCAGATGGTTAACTATGACTTCTATTCAATTATAAAATCAACTCGTTTACCAAAGACTTTGAAGAGGGTGGATTGTTGGTCGTGACCTGGGAAGATAATCTGTTTGTGCAGTGATGCTTAACCCCAGCTTGTAGGCCACGCAGGGAAGCAACATTTGCTTTTGTGTTGCCATTTCTTTCATCTTCCTGTATGTAGGACAGTGCAGGATTAGGTATTTAGACCTTGCATCACCCTACCACTAGAAACGAATTTTGAATCATTCAGCCATAGCAGTGGATATCATAGTTTTGGACACGAGTGGAAATTTCTGATCCCAAGGTTGAGCATGTTTTGAATATGCTCTGTGTGTGTGTGTGTGTATGCACACAGCACTTTTTCCATTCACTAGAAGGTTTTACCTCAGGGACTCCTATAATGTTAGTGGACAGAGGCTTAATCAGCTAGCTCAGGTGACTATGCTTTTAAAGACTTCATTAATTTACTCTGTAGATGGTGCAGGAATGTGTATAATTAAGGCCAGCTAGTCATATCAACTGATTCAGAGGAAACTGGTGGCTAGGAAGCCTGACCCGTTTTGTGCTTTGCCATGAGTCAGATTCCATGACACACACACACACACACACACACACACACACACACACACACACACACACACACACACACACATACACACACACACACACACACACACACACACACACACACACACACACACACACACACACACACACACACACACACACACACACTGTATTACTGCTATGAATATTCACCATGAAGTATGATACATTCACACAAGCATACAAATGAAAACAAACCTCTGGGGAAGCAGTAACTCACTTCTCCCTCTCTCTCAGCAGACAAGTTCTGGTACTGCCGTCTGTCTCCCAACCACAAAGTTCTCCACTATGGCGACGTGGACGAGAACACGCAGGGACAAATACCCCATGACTCCCTACAGGAGAAACGTAAGCTCTTCTGCCAATTCCACACATTGACCTTAGAATGGAGAAGTGGAAACGATGATTGATTTTGAATTTAATCAGGCAATGTGGTTTCTAAAAGCAGTTGTGCCGATTGGATTTGGCAGCAAAAAGTCCTACGTCAATCAAGATTTGACAATACTGCCAATAACGTATGTCGAACAAGTAATGAGCACAGTTTGTATTACATCTGAAAACTATGCACCTGGCTGCTCTAAAAAATAATGACTATTTCAAGCTGTCACATTAATAATCAACTAATTAATCACTGTCCCAGTTGCAATTTATTAAACATTTAATATTAACATTATATTTTTTATTAGTAACATTATTCACATTCAACATTATCACAAGTCATTTGTATTGTTTGATCCTGCCCTGCCACATCCGCAGTGAACATTTCAGATATCAAGGCTGTGCTCACAGGGAAGGATTGTCCACACATGAAGGAGAAAGGGGCGCTCAAGCAAAACAAGGTGAGCCATCTTTCAAACCAATCATGCACTCTCTCACTGCTGAAACTTTGTGCATTCATGTGTCCCACTGGCAACCAACAAATAAACTAAAACGTTTGAAACAGTTTGTTTGCCTGCTTGTACTGCTGTACTGTACTGTACTGTACTTTGCCTGCTGCATCCTGTTCCACTGTATAAATAATACACGCACAGGAATTATGTCCTTCGGCCCCTCAGTCTGACGGTCGGTGTCAGGAGGAGTGGGTTAGGTTCTTCGGCCCCTCAGTCTGTCTGTTGGCGTCAGGAGGAGCAGGTTAGGTTCTTTGGCCCCTCAGTCTGACTGTTGGCATCAGGAGGAGCAGGTTAGGTTCTTTGGCCCCTCAGTCTGTCTGTTGGCGTCAGGAGGAGCGGGTTAGGTTGCAGTTTTTATGGCTGCAACTCAGCTGTAGCTTTGAGCCCAGGCTGAGCGCATGACTCAGAGATCACACCACAAACAGAGCCTCAGCTGGGTCTCACAGCACACAAACAAACGGCACTTAAACCATTAGCCAGATTAGCTCGCCCAGCCAGAATGATGGCAACCCAGTCACGAGTGATGCCCTGGTATTCGGGTGGAAAATTCACTCACAGTTCATGATTTTTCTGTAAAAAAAAATCCAATTCGGTAAACCAAACATAAAACACAAACAATACGTTTCTTGTTCTGTTTTGAGAACCACTGTTCTTGTTAAGAAGAAATTCAGTCGTGCACTCACAGCTCCACATAATCTCTCAAGAGTCCACTTTCCTTATCATGTCAGGAGCTGATATGATTGGTTAGTTTATATTGCCAGCCACACCACAATATGCCCTACTGTCTCCCCGGTGGGAGCTGCCGGTGGACATGTGAAATTGTGACATATAGGCCATCTGCTGTGGCGCAAACTTAACAAGAGATGTGCAAATGGAGACTGGGGGTGACAAGTGATGGAGTGTGTTTGTGTGTTCGTGTGTGTGGGGGGGGGGTTGCATTACAAGCAGTTGTTGTCGTATGAAAGCAGGAGCTGATGCAAGTGTTTCATTGAGTTTCAGGAGGTGCAGGAGCTGGCGTTCTCTGTCCTCTATGAGTCAGAGGCAAGCCTGAACTTTGTGGCGCCAGACAAGCATGAGGTGAGAGTTGTATGAGAGAGAGTGTGGGTGTGTTTTATGAATATAGATGCTGCTACTTACAAAAGAATAACAGATGAGCCCCTCTTCTGAAGCACAGGGGGCGCTCCCTAGTAGCCCTTGGCCAGAGAATACCTGATGAGAGCTCCATAGCACCCCTTGGCCAGAGAATACCTGAGGGCACTCTGTGTATTGGGAACAGGTGGTTGGGGGTACTACCACTGCAATGATTTAGATCCAGGGGGGAGTGCCTTCTTAATTACAATAATGGTACAATTGATTTGGCAGAATTTAAAATCTCGTGTTTTGTAACTACCCGCCGCCCCCCCTAAGTTTTGGGCCCCTGGTTCTTATCCCAACAGGCCCCAGATGGGATTCTTCGTATTTGAACAGTGAACAGGTCAAAGCCTTGAAATCTAATAGGAGGTCTTACTTACTTCGTTTATTTTAAGGTGCATATTTACGTGTTCTGAATATCTTGTTCCTTCAGTACTGCATTTGGACGGATGGCCTAAACGCCTTGCTGGGCAAAGAGATGACCAGCGAACTCACCAAATCTGACATGGAAACTCTCGTCTCCATGGAGATGAAGCTACGCCTGCTGGACCTCGAAAACATCCAGATTCCAGATGCCCCGCCCCCGGTTCCGAAGGAGCCGAGCACCTATGACTTTGTCTATGATTACAGCCAACAGACTTAAAGAGGGAGGCCTACACAGGCCCCTTGCACCCTTCACCCTTTCCCTTGTCCTTGCACTCTTTGTACTCACACTTTGGGTTTGTCGTTGAGGGAGTCATGTTGGAACATTTTATCTCTCTGTTGTGATAACTACAGTGGAGATCTGCCCGAGGCATCTTGCTGTTAAAACCCCTGGACCGTTTCAACACAATTTTCCTGGCTGGGATTCCATCCCTGCTGCCCTGACCTTGTTTCTCTGATAGTAATTGGACAAAGTGTTCTGTGATGGCCTAGCAGTCCTTTCACCCCCCCCCCCCGGCTAAATCCACATAACTCAAGTGCCGAGCGAAGACACTGTTCTGGATTGACGGCCAGGGGCAGAGTGAGGTCAACATTTTGCGATTGCAGAGACGTTCAGCAAATTAGCTGCATTTCACAAGACACCAAAATAAGTATTCAACACTATTCGGTACTGTTCTGACACTTAATTTAATTAAAAACTAGACGACTACTGTTATGGAATGTCTATTATTTGTTTTCTGTTTCATCTAACAGCATTTTGTCATAGTGATTTAAAGATTCACTTTCCAGAATATATCACTTCACCTTCTTTCTGCTGAAGTATTGTCACCAGTGAAGCCCAAACACCCCCACTGAGCTTTTGAATAACTGTGCTGTGTGTGTGTGTGTGTGTGTGTGTGCTGCCTGAACATGGCTGTCTGTTTACATTGCCAGCGCCTCACTTGTCTCCCTGTCCTGATTCTTAAACGGTTTGCCCTCGTTGAGGCTATAGCTGACAGACATTACCAGAACACATCTGACTGTCTGTTGACACCGGTTCCACCATCTTCATCACAGAGTATTGTATTGTGTTAATTTGGGAACCCACCCACTCAACATCTCACACCCCAGCAGGCTATGCCTCAACCTGTCTGGACTAACAATAGACCATAGATTTACCAGTGACAGATTTACGCACCGATTTAACAAATCACAGTGGGTGTCCGTAAGTGGGCCACATATTATAAAGGAATGTTTTTGAAGTTTTGTGACAGAACAGATTACACAGGAACAAAATATGGTATTTTCTTAGACCAAGGCCAGACCCTGAAGGAATAATTGGTAGGTATGTCCAACAACATAACATGTAAGCATTTCAACTTTATTTGGTAAGTAAACCTTAGATGGCACATCTAAGAAAGCTAAATGGAGTGACTGCCCTCTAGTGGTCTTTTAAGGGAAAACTGAAAAAAAAAAAAATGACATTGAACAGAAGGGGGATCATAAACTCAACCCTTACTTTGCCACTACCAGCACCATTCTCAAGCATTTAAATTTGGCAGCTTCACATTTAATGCATCTGGAGGAATAACCACACAGACTATCTGAGGTCGCAGCAGAGGGCTCGTTGATAGACAGTCCCAATGAGGAGCTTTCCTCCATATCTGGCTGCCACAGAAGATCCGATGATCACACTCCCATCGTCTGCATACACTTGCCTTACAATTGGCTGGTCAGAGTGGATGTTCTTAATCTTAATCACCTGGAACAACATACACATATATATATACAGTATATATACACACATTTCAACATTTAACACACACCATGTACTAACCTCAGATCCAGGGGGATCCTTAGGATCATTAAAGGCAAATTTGGCCCCATTTGGGTGACACCCCAGCCATAAGTCACCTGTATCAGCATCCACTTCAATGTTGTCACAAAGTGAACCCACACCGACAGACTGGGGGGGTGGACGAGTTACTCACTTTTTAATATGTGACAAATTAAGATTAATATGATTTGTGATCAACATTGCACACCAGGAACTATGTAGGCAAAAGTAAGTTATGAGGGAGGAGGAGTATATTATACCTCCCTTACCTTAACGGGGACTAACAAATCTCGTTTCTGTATTTCCAAGACTTCAATTGCATGCTTGAAGATATCAGACACATACAAGTACCTGAAATGGTGAAAAAATAATTGACAAATGTAGGACATTTTTAGATGTACACAGGAAAAGATGGCAAATTCACAAGTCTAACTGTCACATGCAAGTATTCATACAACAAAGTGTACCACAACCATCATACCAATGCTTAACAATACTTGACAACAACAACAAAGATAACTTCATGCAAGTTTTAATGCGATTGTCAAGTGGGCACCTTCGTCAGTGTGTCACTGAATTAAGCCCACGACACCTCCAGAAGGCACGACAGTTGACCCCCCCCCCCCCCCTTCATACTCATGATGGGTTAGGACACATGCCCCCCAGATTAGGGTAAAGGAACAATCTGGGACACTCTGACCATCCAAACGAAGCATTGTGGTTCACCTCAACATGTCTTCCCTGGTCACTGTGCAAGGACTCCGGGACCTCACATTATGAAAACAGGCCTTCCAGCCGTCTCTGGTGAGGAAATTGCATATGCCTCGGGCCACTTCCTTAAAACAGTTCATTGCTGTGAGTACATCAGTACAACAGTTTCTTGAATCTGATCAAGGACGTTGATGGCCACGCGCTCCATGGGGGACCAACTGAAGACCTGCTGGGGAAGAGCCTGTGACCTGTCTGTTGGTTTTTAGCAGTGCACACATCACATCTGATATCTGATGCAGAATGCGGCCACATCTCTGCGGCAGCACCCCCGACACAATCTCTCTCTGGGGGCGTCCTAGTGTCTCTCTCTGGAGACGTCCTAGTGTCTCTCTCTGGGGACGTCCTTGTGTCTCTGTCTGGGGACGTCCTAGTGTCTCTTTCTGGGGACGTCCTAGTGTCTCGTTAACGCCATAGCGGCCGGCCCCAGTAGTCCCATGGAAGAGGCGTAACACTGTGCCCCGCATCGGTCCTGGGACCACAATCTGCCTTTCCGAGAGTCCGTCTATTTACGACACAGCAGTGAGTCAAGCAGCTCGAGGTAGTCCCGCTGTGCCTCCAGCTGCCTCACAGCAGTGGCGTCTGGAGTCAGCTGTTGCCTGGTTGGCTGTTGCGCATCATTGTTTCCACACCCAGACTTGTTGGACTGCTGGGCTGCTAGCAGGTCAGTGTGGGAGACGCCCGGAGATCACTTGCCAGGTGTCGGAGAGCACTGACTTGGGCTGTGTGCTCGACTGGGGCGCCATCACTCGTCTCTCTCTCTCTCTCGCTGTCCTTTTCTCAGCCCGACAGCAGTGGCGATATGAGTCACCACACGGGAGGTGTGAAAGTGAGTCTACACTGAAGTTAAGTCCCTGCAGAATCTCCAGCCACCGGGGCGATCTAGCCCTCTGGTTCAAGAAAGCCAAACAGCCACTGTGCAGATGCATGGTCAGAGAGCTGAGATGTAAGTGCCGACTGTACAAGTATGGGCAGAAGTGTTTCACTCCTGCAACCACTGCCAGCATCTCACGTCTAGTGACATACTAGTTTTGCTCCTGTCTGTCCAGGGCCCGGCTGTAGTATGCCACTACTTTCTCTCCCCCGTCTACTATCTGTGACAGCATGGTCCCCAGTCCCACCGTGTCGTTGTCTGTGTCTAAAGGCCAATGGCCACTGGCAGAGATGTCCGGCAGCGAGTCATGGAATGCACCTGATGTTCTGAAACATCCACTGACAGTGTTACCGCCAAAACATAACTTATTTAGCGAAGTAGCTGACCCACTGCCAGCTTGCAGTGTTCTACTGCGCAAAGTAACCTACCCTGGTCCAGTAACATTTCACACTTTAGGAGAAAACTATACTAAAGAACACTCAAACAGTCAGTACCCATAACTCCCCAAACCAGGAACTGCTGAACTTGCCGGTATGATGCACTCTCAATGGGTATTTATACTGAAATGAAATGTTTTTCCACGGTGTGAATACAATGAATACAGAATGTATATGTAACATTACCGAGACTTCTTTTCAAAACACTGGTGAACTGATTTAGAATAAAATGCCCTGTTATACATGCCATGGTACCATTCATGAATTAATATCAAGTGAAACTATGACACAGTGATACAAAAACAAACAATACAGATATCTGGCTATCCAAAGACCGCAGCAAAATCACAAACAACAGTAACACCACAAAGAGCTGTATGAGCTGTAAGGACTAACCTGTGATCTGGGGAAATGTTGATACCATTGGCTGAATAGAAGCCCTTGGCCACAACCTCCACCTTGGCTGGGCTATAGTACACAACATCACACCACGCTAGGCCAAAGATGGTCACCAGGAACCCCACAGCATCGTGACTGCTGTACCGATCATTGGTAGCATAGAAGCTATCCGTTCCAACAGCAACAATGTCATTTACACTGTAAGAGGAGAAAAGAGAACGAAGGATATGTGAAAGGACAGCAGTGAATGCAATATTAATGTAAAATAATTTTAGCGACGACTCTTCAGGAGCTCTTACTGATGGAGAAGATCGTGTTTAATGGTCTTGAGGTGCACAATGGAGTTCTTCTCTTCAAGGAATTGGAAAATCTCCACCTGGCTCTCATGGTACGGATGATTCACAACAAATAAGTATATAGACCTATCTAAAAGAAAAATATCAAATATATATATATGATATGAAAGTGGGACCGATTAAAGATTCATACAATATTCTAAGAACATTGAACTGATTATATTAACCTTACAGTTTATAAGGCATATGAACATTAAGGTACAGAACATACAAAGCTTGTTGAATCATGAAGGTGGTAAGATTTTCTGAAAGCTTTTCCAAGAGTAAAACATTGCAAACGCATTTCTAATTCTTCTAAGCCCTCCAAATCTTTCCCATGCGGAGTAAGAATTATGTAAACCATACTAAGTTTTAGCAGTTAGTCATTGAAATATAAGTCTTTTCCTTGAAATGTAAGTACTATTCCCTTGCAAAAGGCAACGTAGACCATGTGTTTCCATCGGCTTTGAACAAACACCGTCATACCATTTTCGTCAGTGAAGGCACTGATGCCATGTGGGTTGAAAGATTTCTGGTCAAAGTCTCCTTCGATGTGAAGAGGCACAGGTGTCAGGCTAGGATCTAGCATGTCCAAGGTATAAATCTTCCCAGGGTCATCAGAATAGGATGGCAATCCTGGATACTTCAATCCCTATGTGAGGGTACATGCAGAGTGTACTGTATCAGGGTGACTGTATCAGGAAATAAACTTGAAGAAGCACTAAGCTTCAACGTCAAGGATTATGTTCACTGATGTGGAAGAATGTTCTTCAACTGTAAGAGGCTTGAGTAAGAGTAAGTCTTTGTAGCGGGGGAAGACTTTTGACACAGAGATATAGTTTATACAGTAAACATTTTCCAAAAAGTGCTACTGTTGCTTATCACTGCTCTTTAAACAACTTTAAATAAAACATATCTTAATCAAAATACCCAATCACATCACTTATGCCTAGTCACTAATCTGCAGAATGAGTTACAAATCAAGTACTGAACCATACATACAACATGTATTTACTACATATCCACATTGCTTAAGAAGATGCATTTCTATGAACTTTCTTACATGATATATGCATTTGCAAGGGTTAATGTGGTCTGTTTGTAATGTATTGAACAAGTCAGGTAAGTAAGTGGTTAATTGTTTGCATTTTAGACTGATAATAATCAGATAACCTATCCAGTAAAAAAAAAAAAAAAAACTTTTTAAAGAATATATTTTGACAACCCTCTGATGAAATGCGTTGACCTACTGTGCTGAGAATGGCTAGTCCGTCTCTAAGGATAGTGATGTCCTCTGCTCCAAATTCTGTAAATGTGGAAAAAAAGCACGAGAACTTTTTAAACAAATTTCTGCAAAGTCTTCTCACTAAGAAATGATTAAATATGGGGTGCTTATTTGTGATAAACTCTGCTCTGCATTTACCCTACTGAACCCCAATGGATTGAATATCACCTTGACAAGTTAAGGACAATGCCCGTACTACCTGCTGCAGCACTCCTATCGTAGTCAGGACAGGTACTGCACCTGTTCGCTTACCTATGTCCTGAAGCAGTCTACATCTGGGAAGGTGGTTTCGTGTGAGTTCACGATTTGCAAGTGTTAAGTGACTGCAAGGGGAAATAAGTTCAGGTCATGCACAAGGTGTTATCGCTTAGTTTTACTTTTCCCATTATGCTCAAATGTATTGTAGAATTGAGTAAAATCGCCATATATTGACAAATAAATAGTTTAGCGTCGTCCCTTTAAACACTAACTTAAATATTAACTAACGCGCTTTAGGCTACTTCCTGTCCGTTTGTTGGTCTACTTCAGGAGGCGGATTACACAAACACGTAGGCTAAATCTACTGTCAGCGTTTATTTTACTCATAACACAGTTTAAAACGAACGTTAGGTTGAGGTAAAGAATATATGAAGTAGGTTACTAACTTTAGTGCATAAAATCGCTGTCCAACAAACACCGCAAACGCCAGAACAATTGTAGACACCACCATCAACCACCCCATGATTGCACTTTACCCTTCGCTCATAGGATATAACGTGATGCGACACGTAGCCTACCCATTTTAGGCAATGGTCCATCATTACAAAACGAAGGTCATATGACATTAATAATCAAACGATTAAACAGACCCTAACAACACAATTTTAATTGTACAGACAGTGAAGCAGAACACCCTCCAACAAACAGAACAATTTATTGGATATGACCAAATGTGTGCCACATATAACATGTAAAAACACCAAAGTAGTCTAAATAACTGATCACACCTTACAAACAACCCATGTTGAATAGAGTAGCACCTGAAAGTGTAAACAAGCTACTTAAGACGGTAACAGTGGTGAGTCCAACAGGTTTTTATGTTCAAGTGCAACATGAAAGCTCAAACATACATCTCTTCACACCTTGACCAGACACTGTGCTGGTTCTGTGCACGAATTATGTGATGAATTATGGACATAATTATGTTCATTAGCTTCTTCGGCTGTCAAGTGAGAAGAACCAAACTTCAGTAACTACTTGAGATCACAGCAGAGGGCTCTGTGATAGACTGAACCGATGAGGACTTTTCCTCCATAGAGAGTCGCTACAGAGGAACCAATGATCACACTCCCATCATCCATAAAGACCTGGTTCACAGTTGGCTGGTCCGAAAGGATGTTCTCAATCTTAATAACCTGGTTTAAAATAATAAAAGGCCAAAAGACAACAGCTAAGTTTCAACAAGAAAAAAACATATGGTTCAGTCAAAAATTAAGCACATATATAGAACCCAGTCAGACTTGCTATACACCAAACAAATATTTGACACAAAACACAGCTTTTTTCACCAACAAACCAGGCTTTACCATAGTTATAAAAACAGATGTTTTGAAAACCCACCCCCTTAAAGTTACTTTCTTAATAAGGCCAATTAAGTCAGTAGCTCTTACCTCTGAACCTGGTGGGTCCTCTATATCATTCAGAAAAGCTTTCCAGGCGTTGGGATGACATCCCAACCCCACAAGTCACCCGTCTCAGGATCAACTTCAATATTATCAACAAGTGATCCCACATCCACAAACTTTAAAACAAACAAAAGAAAACACTGTTAAAATGTTGATATTTCTACTCTTAATTAATAATTATTCCAAAACTTCCCAGAATGGCTGTATGTACACATCCAAACTGCTTGATTTAGTAGATGCATTTGTATCACCTTTCTTACATGTTACATGTGTCATTTATGACAAATTTTCCTCGAGGAGAAAATAATCAACATACACATGACATCAATTAGCTTTCATTATAACTGTGCCTCAAGTCAATAGATCAATCGAGTAGAGATGAATGTTAAAAATACTCTCTGTGGTCACTCTCAGTAACTGGTTGCTGGAATTAAAAGGAGTTAAAAGATCTTTAACCCCACAATCATGAGCCGTATATACGGTAATGCCTTTTTTTAAGTTGTATAGACTTTTTCACTCTGGCAGGGGGACTGCCAATGGAAACTAACCTTTTGGCTATAATTGGGTGCATTTACATTTTAATGTTCATGAATGTACACTGTCCCTCTTGATCAAATTAATTGATTGATTGATTGGTCTGGGAAGGATACAACAGTGTAGATTTTTCCTTCTCATATCTAAACACAAAATGCCAGATGTCCAGCCCACCACTTCACCTTTACAGGTATTAAATCATTGCTGTCCTGTCTCTCCATCACATGAACTTTGCTGTCGAGAATATCCGCCACATATATGTGCCTGCAAGAAGACGACCAATATTAGTAACCACCTTGCAACAGATAGCACTAGTAACAACATACACAAATGATACACAAATAATATACAAATGTTTGAACACATACTTTTTATCAGGAGAAACGTTGATGCCATTTGCCATGTAAAAACCTTCTGCCACAACTTTAACTTCTTCAGGGCTGTAGTACACGACGGTACACCAGGGGAGGGAAAGGAATAATCCTAACATTTTCAGAATCCCGTTGGAAAAGTAGTTATCATTTGTGGCATAAAAACTCTCCGCTCCCAAAGCCACGATATCGTTCACACTGCAAGAGATGGATAAGAGGGAGTGTATTGGTCAGTCAGTTTAGATCCACTAAAAGTCCAAGACCCGTGCCACACCACTCACCTAACCTGTGTGTGACGGTCACGGAACCTCTTGCCTTTCATTTTGGCGCCATGTTAACAAGTTACAGCAGCCACACAGCCTGCTCGAGCCTCAATGCAGCGGTGCGTAATCTAGAAATTTGCCGTGGAGCCTATATTTTCACACAAAACGAGTGGTTCTCAGCAAAAATAGACAGTAAAAAGTTCCGTTGATGGTTATGTTGACATCATACCAGCAACAGTGGCGGTGCGGACACACACACAGGCGTGCGAACCACAACAGTTCAGCGAGGTAGCCGCCACGCACAGGTGAAGTAAGCAGTTTGGGCCAAGGCTGACATAATAGAGTATAATACGACATTATAGAGTATAACAAGTTTTCACCTGACATACCCTTTACCTGTGCAAGAGTTCATGCTTTATCGTTTTCAGATACTCAAGGGTATTTTCTTCCTCCAGGAATCGAAATATTTCCACCTGGCTTTGAGACTGAGGATGATTGACAACGAAGAGGTGTATGGCACCATCTGTGTAAGGAGGGGAACATTAAGTGGAGCTGTGTGTTAGTATGCCTGCAGTTATGATTACATTTCATAGCTTTCTTCTGGGTATCTAGGGATTTATCCTACTACAGTAACTTTGCTACCACCATCACATAGAAAGGTAAACACATAGCAAGGCAAAAAGGTAAATCAGTCAGTTTGGTCAAGAAAGAATCATACCAGCATCGGTGTACACACTGATTCCATGGGGATTGAATGACTCAAGGTCAAAGCCTCTTCCCATGCGTAGTTCCACAGGCCTCTTTCGGTCCGATTCTATATCCAGGAGGTAGATTTTCCCAGGGCCATCTGAGAATGACGGCATGCCTGGATATTTCAGACCCTGAGGATATGAAGGACTGTTTTTGGTTTGTCGTTTTTGTAAATGTGCAAATAAAACAAGTAAAATAAACTTCACTCTCTATGTTGATAATAAGGCCCAGGACAGGTTTCACACATAAAACTATACAGCATTCTCAAATGCGCCAACTCTTCTTTAATCTCATATAAAATATAACTTGAAGCTCACTGGCCCATCACCAAAACTTGAAAGGCGAACCATTTCCTCCCAACATTTCCTCTTTTGTAGCTCATGAGAATACATAAATGGAATGTTGAGCACCACAGTCACTCTGCAACTTACAGTGCTGATGAGTGCCAGTCCACCAGGAAGCATTGTGATATCTTCTGATCCATATTCTGATAAAAAGCAAAATATAAATTTTGAACTTCTGGAATAATCTTTCCTTTGGTTATACAAAGATTGTACAAAGTTTTGATATTAAGCAATCACACCTAACAATAATAGTCTGTACATACCAAGGCCTTTGATATGTTTACAGTTTGGGAGGTGGTTTGGGATTAGCTCCCTAGTAGCATGACATCTCTTCCTGTAAAATAAGACAACCGGTACATACAGGTTCCAGGTGGTTGGATATCTAAACATGTTACAACTGCTTCTCTGTCCTTTCTGACATACCTCAGGTGGTGCTGAAACAGCCGAGTTTGAAACATTTGCTCAAAACACTATAGCCTCCTTGCCAGAGGCTAGGGAGAAGGAATGCTCCTGGGATTAAAGGGTTTCAAACTAGTGCAAAATACCAAGAAATGAGTCGTGCACAGTCTTATCGGGCAACAGCCACAACCTCCTGACAGGAATTGTAAAATACTCTCATGTTACAATGAGTATAAATGGAATATATGATGGAAATAACTTTTTGATATGCCAAGAGGCCGTCACAACATTGTGTCTCTCCTTTCAACCTCTTGATGTTGGTAGAGATACAAACCATTGCATTTCCATTCAGTTTACCACATACAGTATTTAGAGATTTTGGACAACAACGGAGAGATAATGCACGCAACATCAAAACACAGAAGTTGCAAGTCAAGTTAGCGATAACTCTTCAAATCAGTAAGGAGACTGTGCTGTCGTGCTGCTAGGATAAACAACTTTCCAAATTAACTTCAACTTCACTAAACTGTTAGAAAGAGACACTTTCCGTAGTCAAAACATTCCTCCACTTTATTAAAGTTCGCAGGCAATCGTTTTCCAAGGTTACAACTTTTTGCAACAACGATGCAGGCTGGCAGTACATTGCAAAGTATAGGTCTAACGCATGATATTTCAACATAATAATGAATTCATTTTAGTTTTACATATTTTCCCTACCGTATGGTCATTAGGCGTTCGCCAAGGAATGCTGAAAATGCTGCAATAATGACTGATATGAGGATCACTTTCTTTCCCATTTTGTTGTGAAGCTAAGAATTCCAGAGATTTCAGTTATGCGCACAAGAGCCGTATGAAAAGAGAGCTACACCAACGGAAGTCACATTTGCTGACCGACCACGTGGTTCGTGGACTGCCAAATAAATACAAAGAAGTGATCACGTGAAATGAGAAATTGACAGTATGTTTATGTTTTTCTTGAATTTAATTAGGCTAGGACAGGTTTCGTTGCAGCCATGCACCTCTTACGTGCAGTCCAGCAGCCTATGTTATGAAGTTCAGTCAATCTTAAACATATGAGATGTCAGTGTGATTGAGGTGTACTTCGTCATTACGTATTTGAATGTATCCTATTCAACTGGCAGGTCAAAATAATAACGTAAAGGGACACAACAGCAACTATCAGCACAGATTCAGATGTAGCCACCATGAACTTGGCCAAAACTTTGCTTCAGCAGCGATTATTTCCCAAACCCTCAAAAGCTGTTGCAATGGAGATGTAACGTTACTTTCTGTTTGAAGATAAGGTAAATGAAATTGGACGACTTTAAATTAATATATGAAATTGAACAACATAAACACCTATACAGATAAAATAAATCAACAAGGATAGCAAAACCGATTGATGAGCATAGAATGAGAACGGCAGAAAGGCAGGCATGACGTCAGACGACGAGACAGATCAGTGACACTGGCTGTTTTTTTTCCCTTTCGTTTTATGTGAAGGCTGAGATACTCATACATCTCAGTCTTACTGGTGGTCCTTTTGTAATACCAACAAGTGCACTTCGTTGTGGATAAGTAAAGCCTATGTACTGTTCTCACTACGTGTTTAGCATAACATAGCATAACTATGTTTAAGCAATATAGTACGAGTGCGAGTGGGGTAGGTAAGGGATATTCCCACGGGTGGTGTTAGCCGTAGCCACGAGGCCGGAGGCACTCGTACTATATTGCTTTTATAAAACAATTTTATAGTCAACCAATTAACATTTAAACACGAAGTTATTGAGTCAATTTTTTTTTTATTTCGCCATTGTTTCTCCGCAACAAAAAAATAGTTCCATTGTCAACGTCTTTTGGAACATTGAATTAACGGTTATCGCTTAATTGTATCTGTAAGTAGACGATGGGTTGACTCAAAAACGATCCGCATACGGATGTAATTCTAGAATGTTGATTGGTTAGGATTAGTTACCAGGCAGGAACTGGCTAATAGCAGGACCTCTATTTTTTTCGCTGAGCTGCAACGTCGTTTGCCTGACTTTTAAACGATCGTTTTATTTTGTTTATTTTAATTCTGTGAAGTTATACGTTTTAATACTCAACTGTTTTGTTAGCCGAATTTTTACGAAGTCATACGGCTAAACACACAACCGACTTGTTCACCGAACTTTTCCACCGTGGAAAATACATAGCAGCAAGCTAACGTAGCTAAACGATGCGTTAGCTTAGCCTGGTAGTCAACCTGTTGACATCGTATCTTGGTCGCATCGGGTTTAATTAATAAACACGTCTCTTACCTTGAACGTCTACTCCTCATGTCACGAAGTTGCTACACTAACTGTCTGTAACACTATGCGCAAATGCAAAATATATCCAAAACAATATAGCACATCAATGCAGCAACCTAGAAATGCTAAGCCCCCTGAACTCCTATGCATACTACAGGTTATTGAAATCAGTTTCCGAGATTGGCAAACAAAAAATATGTTTGCGAAGAAAAGAGCAACCTTCCTTGCAATGTGTTTGTAATGTTAGTTACAACCAGTCAACAGTTTTACAGAGGTATAGAAAACCTTGGTGATAGAAACTAGGTTCTAAAAAAGGTTCCCAATTAACGTCTTTGAAACCAATCTATTTATTTAGTGACATAATCTTGACAGTGACACATAACTGCTCTGAACTTTGACTGACAGCTGAGTACTTACACATTACAGCCATCAGTAGAGCTAGCAATAAATACATTTTCCAAACCAAGTGCTGTAATTACACTAGGGTGCAGATGTATATGCACACACATGATAAACAACATCTGAACGAATTTAAATACAATTCAATAGCAAACATTGAAAAAACTATGACAGTGTATGTTTTTTTTTTTTTGATGCAAGACATTCAGTGTCGGGTGATTGCAGGGAGATAGGTGCAGTGTCTTGTATGCTGTGGTCAGTCTAAATTAATTGAGTCTTGATGTGTTCCATTCAGTAGACCTGTGGAAATATACTGCAAAGCATATACTTGTTTTAAAAACATAATTACTAACACCATTCAAAGCAAGATCAGTTTAGTTGAAAGCCCACTCACCACGTCGAGGTACAGGTTATGGGTTAGGGTTAGTGAGACAGGACAAGACAAGACAAGGTTAATGAAAAAGAAAAGGATGCTTAGATACTTTTAAATAACAAATGTGTATAACAGACATATGTGACAGACATACAAACTTCACAGGGACATACATAGAACATGGTATACATATAACATACATTTAAAGTGGAAAATGGAGAGAGAACCAAACTTACCTGTCCCCTTACAAAAAACAGTAAAAACAACCTGCAACCCCAGGTGTGCGCTGACAGATTGCACGCCGCACTTGGGAACCGTAAAGGACATTCACCATCCGTTCCAATCTGGACACTCCTTTGGCTGTCATGGACTCCACCTTAAACGGTCCAGCCCAACGTTCATTCATCGCATTTCCTAACTTCACCGCTTTCTTGTTCTGCCAAGAGGACCTCATCGCCCTCCTTGACATCAAAGCATTTAACATTACGCCTCTGCTGGGTTTCAAACTGCAATTTCTGTCTACCCTGGGCAATTGCAATGTTCTCCTGAACCTTGGCATGAACTTTGGCAAGTGAGTCTGCCCTCCTCTGCAGCGTCTCTTCATTGGGCTCACCTTTGTGGAACGCTGCTTCGAGGTGTTTATCGAATAAACAGCGTGTTGCAGATAGACGTCCCAGTCATTCTGCTCCTCATTACCGTACTTTGCAAGATGGCGCTTAATGTTCTGGTTTGAGCGCTCATCTTGCCCATTGCTCTGCGGGTGGTAGGCTGAAGTTACAGCATGCTCTATCCCAAAGGTTTCAAAAAGAGCTTTGTTACAGTCATTAACAAACTCTCTTCCCATATCAGTGATAATCTTTTTGACACCACCCTGTGCCAAAACACTTTGTGTCACCATTAGTTCTACCCTTGGACCGTTCTTGCCTCTCAGAGGCCTAGCCATGACCCACTTGGAGAACAAATCAGTAAAACTTATGATATGGGTGTAACCCTTGGATGTCGTTTTGAGCGGCCCAATTAAATCAGCTCCCATGACCTGCCAGGGACCCTGGACCTTAATAGGGTGTAGCGTAGGTGCTACAGTCTTAATTCTGTCATGCCTCTGACATGGCTCACAGGAACCAACCAAATCCTCTACATCCTTTTTCAAAGTCAGCCAATAAAAATTCTGCACTGCCTTCTGTGCAGTCTTCTGTACACCAGGGTGCTCTCCAGTGGCTGCACTGTCATGGCACTCATACAGTACCCTGTCCCTCTCCTCAGGGGTACGTACAACCAGACGTCTCTTACCTGAATTAACAACTTACCCATATCTAACACATACTGCTTTGCTGCTCTACCGACAGAAGACATCTGTATCCTACTACTCCCTAGTTGGTGGGAACCATTTGCAAGGTAATAAAATATAGCGTCCAGACGTGCAAAACTCTCCATCTCTCAAGTATGTCTAAATATAAACACAATATGTCACTTACACTTCACAAACACACAAAACACAACGTAGCACACTGTCACAAACGAGAAGAGGGAGAGAGAACATGACAGCATTAGTTTTGTGAACACATAGAAAGTCTGTAAAAGTTCATGTATATGTCTGTAAATGTACATGTATATAAAAACATGAGATTTAAATCCCTGATCGCTGCATTTAACGTGCTAAATGTCATCCATAAAGTTTTCACGCGCAGCGCAACCTAGCGCTTTATTTTCCCTCAGGTAAGGTAAGGCACTGCCACTGCCCACAGCAGGCTATGCTACAATGTACAATGTCATTAACACATCGTGAAAAAAGAGCAAAAACATCGAAACTATTGCAATAGCACCGGGAGATTTAAATCCCTGATCGCTACATTTAACGTGACTGATTCGTGCCAAATGTCATCCATGCGCACTGACCAGAAGTGTTTGACAGCAGGCTATGCTACTGTGGGCTAACGTTACTTGTAAGAAAAATGTCACGAAATTAAAAGTGAATGTCCTCTATTTCATAGCATGGTAACTAAGCATATAGCACAACTAAAGGGAAGGCCCGCTGTTGGCGACTTGTAACATTACCTGAGGTTATTTGTAATGCAAGTAAATCAACTTACCTTAGCTGGATGGGGGATGTGTAATCTGCTGATGAAATTTAGGTAACTTCAACAGAGGCTTTTGTCTTCAGGTCTTGAAGTTTTCAAGTCTTCCAAACTTAGTCAGCTTGCATAAATTACTGTCATTTAAGCTAACCAATGAACTATTTTTTTTACAAAAACCTATCGGTTGTGTATGTATGTGTGTTTGTAAGAGTGCTAGCTTGAGCTAACCAAACACAGTACAGTAGCTAGTTAGCTAGCGTAGCCATGTCAGTTATCAGACCGTGTCAAACATCGGCCATTCAGTTAAACAATAAAAATGATGAATTAAATAATGAATTAACAATCGATATGCTCAGTTTACTAATGGATTAACATGACAACGTGAACGTTTGCCGATAACACACGTGTAATTCAGTTGCTATTAATGTTGAACAGCAACGTTAAACGTGACACCACATTAAATGTCAGGCAAACGACGTTGCAGTTTAGAGGGAAAAGTAGAGGTCCTGGTATTAGCCAATCAAATAAATGGTGTTTTCCGTTCCTGCCTGGTAACTAATCTTAACCAATCAACATTCTAGAATTACATCCGTATGCGGATCGTTTTTGAGTCAACCCTTCGTCTACTTACAGTATCAACGTGCTTCATCGCGGAGTGATTTATTATTAGCTGTGAAAAGTCCGAGTTGGGATGTCCTGGGATATTCCAACTCATGGAACGTCTCTCGTCCAATCAGAAACAGCTAAATAATTCAATAGAACCCAATTGTTTTATAATTCTAGATAACAGCTGTTGCCATTCCCACGAGACGAAGTAATGTCAAAGTAAAAGTCCGATACTATACTGTGTTCGTTTCCATAACAACAATACAAGCAATATACATTTGCTGACCTGAATAAGCAGAGGGCAGAACAGACTATTTTGCTACATTTTTGTAGTCCCGTTAATCTTTTGTTTGGCATGTTGGTAAGGTTATTGAGAGGACCATTTCTCAATGGTTTTGTTCCTTAATGAATGTTTGTTTATTAATAACTTATTTTTCAACAAATAACTTATTTTTCAACAAATAACTCAATTATAATTACAAAGAGGGAAATTTGCAACTCTAGGCAACTTCCACTTGCATCGCAACAAACACCTAAACAATACCTCAACTTTTTGGAAAAGCTCCCGCGAAATCAGGAATTTTAGGCCGCAACTATCACAAAAAAGGCCCGCGAAATCCTGGGGGGACTGCATATTGAAGTGGTAGGCCCATGTCATGAGTTTGGGGAAATATCCAGCTTTCAGCCAGGTTATCAGAGGTGCCCTCTTTCTTTCATAGGCCACTGGTAGAGTCCTCCTTTAGTCTCATGGGAGATGTGATTGACACTAAAATATCTAACTGACACTAAAAGATCTAACATGAAGATCTCCACCTTTGATGCAGTGCAGACTGTAAAATCTAGGTCTAGGGGCAAGACTGGCATTGGCATGTTTAAAAGAGATGACATCAACATGGGGCTAGTTGATAAAACTCTCTGCCAGAACATGGCTGCAGGGAGAAGGGACAAGACCGACAGAGGGAAGAGGACGGAGGCAAAGCAGAAGAGGCAGGCGGAGTATGGTTGCAGTGCTACATGTGAAAGTGCCGAGAAGGCCAAGACTACTGCTCTGGCCAAAGAGAGGCAGACACGTCTCAAACATGTTAAGAAAATGAATGCAGCCAGACAGAAGGCCCTGGATACGTTGCAGGAGGTGGCCAGGAAGAAGAGGAAGAAGATTTTTCAGAATTTCATTTGACTCTATGTGCCTATAGGGGTGGGCCGGGGATGTCGGGGGGTTGGTGGCAATGTAAGTATATGGATATTTGCCGCGGGGCGAGGGCTTCAATTACCTCTCTCTTTTTTGACCATACATGTGTTTGCATCCCTGTACCTAAAAGTCATGCAAAAACCTTGCAAACCCCACCAACAGCCCAGCTGACACTGATAGAAGCTTGCCAACACACTAACTGGTGTCTTTTGGCAGTACAGCTGGCAATGTCATGCGTGTGGAGGCTTTTCTTCTATTTTTGCAGGGGGTTCCAGCCCGTTACACAGAACTACATAGGGCATATCTTGGATGGCTAGTGGGGAAGACACAGGTGTTTATCTGTCCTTCACAGGACCTTATGCTATCAAAATAAATTTGAGGATGGTACCAAAACTAGTTGCCTATATAACCATACCTCCAAAAGTGTAAAATTGTTGCATAGTGTTACTTTAACAGTCTGCTTTCCCTACTAGCAGAAGGACAGGTTTAAGAATAGATGCCTCAACAGTAAGGCCTCAGCCCAATTGGCCAGAGTGCCAATGCAATTTACTGATGACAATTTCAGCGGCCCCTGTAGATGTTTCAAGTGATTAATCCTGTGGTGAGTTATTTGTCCCACACCGAATGAGAACAAGTTCATGACATAGGTTGCGATACTTTTTAGGTAGGGCGCCCCTTCAGTGAAAAAATACTTGAGAGAAATGGTAAAAGTCTACTTTTAGAGAAAAAACAACCCATCCTTCCAGCTAGCTAAGGGACTATGCCCCTCTACCTAATACATTTCTGAAATGTACAGCTCTTACAGACGTAATGTGTCTGAGGCTCCAGAACAGGTTGTTGTTATCAGTCTATATATTGCACAGTCATAGCTCTAGTTTCAGGCTTCTCGTGACTGACTCAGCACAATTAGTTAGGGGGAAACAACAACCTGACTTGTCGGGGATTTTCCACTATGTATTGGTGGTAGTGGGTTGTGTCTCAGATGTACGTGAAGTTATTGGGTCCAGTCATGTTCAAAATTACTGTTACTATTAATCTGTTAATCTATTAAATGGTCTGACGGTCAAATATAGATTTCAGTGAAAAAATCCAGTTCAGAGACACTAGTTATCAGTTTGCATTACAAACCTTAGCAGTATGTGCATCCAAGTAAATAATTGTACAGTATTTTGTGTGTGCGTATGGATCTAGTTTTTATGGATGTGGGGATACTTCTGAAGACAGTGGCTGTAGCCTAAGGGGTTACTCACAGATAAGCGACAATTAAAATATTCATTCTGTTGTACATAATATACAGAACAGCGCAGGCAATATTGCCATTTAGATGTCATTTAGGACAAAATGGTAAACTTTGTTGTCAAAAGCACGTACAGGGACTCCTGCATCGAAGATACGCCATCTAGTGGTCCTTGACTAAGTCATAAAGACTCATAAAATTGCAAACAGCTATTTAATTTAGCCTTAAAAATGCCTGCCACAATGTATGCACAAGTGTGCTACTCTGAGACATTCAGTCAAATCAGTAACTAATATAGCTAAGTTGAAGAAATATCATTTTAGTATCATTATTAATGCTGTTGTAGTTGATCTGCCGTCTTCAGAAAGAAAGAAAAACAACATAGAAACACATCTGTGGGCACATGCAGCCAAAGAGTAGCACACTTCATGAAATAATTTGTCTGAGCATCTCATCAGCACCAGGTCGCGGCCGGCGCGCCTTCTCTACGCGGAGGGACTTGGAAACTGCTGTGACGTCTGGCATCGAACACTTCCGCCCAGAGGATGCTAGACAGAAAAGATAACCAGACTGGGGAATATAATCTTTTTGTGTTTTGGATGTCCTGATATTTTGTTAATTTTAGGAGCAGAACGCCAGTTTGCATCGCAGACTGTTGCGAACAGCATAACCCAACCACTGCGAGAGGAACAATAGAAAATACGCACGGTACGAATAATGCCATTACAACGGATGCTTACTATGTTAGGCTACATGAAAATGCATATCTGTGATAGTGTGCATGTATTGTAGTCGTCAAATATGAGTATGTACGTTGGAAATGCGGCATGTAAAGGATTTAGCTGTCAAATAGGTCGGTCAAAAGGCCAACATATAATCCCTATATAATTGCCTCGGTTTCACAATATCCGAACATAAGAACGCATGTATTAAGAAATATCTCGAGTCATTGCTGTTTTCTTCATGCAAGAAAATGGGTTATTAGTAATTGCACATGAAACTAACACATATTTGAATTTGATAATTAGTTTTGCGTAGCCTGTTAAAGGAAGCATCTTTAGGCTTCGTCTTTGTTCATAGCCCACTGATTACCTGCTCTATTTTCACTGGGTTGAATAGCCGTCACAACGTCATTGTCTCAATTACACCCGTCATACTCATTGCTCATTGCATACGTCTGTGTTGTTTGTTTATCAATCAACAATCTCCCTGCATTGTATTTTTCAATAAAGCTTAGTTACGCAGTACATTTTCGTCATTTGTTTAATTCAAGTTTTGTTGTCTGCAAACAATTACCATTGTGTATGTATGTCATGTTTTGCCTCATAGGATTAGGTTTCTTGGATTTCACTACTCCTTCATGTTAAAGGCGTCATGTTAAAACACGTCATTTTTGCTGTTCACCATTGGATTAAGCTGATATGCTCCCATTTGCATTCTCATAGCCCAGTTCAAACCATATATTTTTTTTTTAATCAGTTATGATTTGTATTCTCTATCTGAATCATAAATCCTGTTTCCAGTGTGTTGGATAACATCATATAAATCTTTATTGTCTATGTTTATATTCTTTTATGATAATAGGTCAGTATGTGTCTTTGACCCAAATTCAGTCAAGCGTGTCAAAGGATTCACTATGATGTTTTAATATGATGGACTGTGTTTGTCCATGAGAAATCCCAAAGACCCTTATCACAGAAGTTGTATACTTCTTTGAATACAGAGATCTCTCGCCCTCTCTTGCCGTGGTCGAAGATGTCTGAAAAAAGTGACCTGAAAGCTGAGCTTGAGCGCAAAAAACAGCGCCTCGCTCAGATCCGTGAGGAGAAGAAAAGGAAGGAGGAGGAGAGGAAAAAGAAAGAGGTAAGGCACACCCCGACCCCAACATCTCTTTACTCTCCATGTCCAAGAGATCACAGCATTGCCTTTGGAAAATTCCAGTGAAATTCTGAGTGAATACAATTTGTGTTCTGTTTTTTCTAAACATGTCCATGGTGCCTGTTCCAGTCGGAATCTCAGCAGAAGACGGAGAGCGTGTCTGAGGATTCGGATTTAGACCGGAAGCGAAGAGAGACAGAGGCCCTTCTACAGAGTATTGGGATCTCACCGGAGCCCCCATTAGGTATAACAAAAAAAACGCCAGTGTTCTCTCACCCCAAAATGTTACCATAACAGCGCTTCCACTTACTCGCTAACAATCCCATTTGCACTCCAGAAGGCAAGCGCACCTCTTTCCATCCTTGAGATGTCAAAGGCGTATATTCTCAAGGTATGGTGTAAAAGAGCAGTCAGTTACTTTTGATTATTGCACTTCAGCTCTGTCCAGACTAATGACTGTGGGCAAATGCTTATACAATTATTGGCCGAATCCCATCGCTTGTATGTGTGATATGATTTTGATTGTGGATGTATTACCTAGAATGATATTACACTATATGGGTTTTTAGAAACAGTAGCCACACGCAAGGCTACAGCTCCAGGGATGGACAGCATTATCAGAATTAGAGCAAAACTTATATCCATGAGGTGTGGTGTCAGGCCAGTAACAATAATTTAACACGCCATTCCACAATGTTGGAGATTCTGGAGCATGGCAGGAGCACTTCTCACAGGAAAAAAACAATATCCTTTTTCAGAATGTAAAAGTGTGGCACCATAAGATTTATTTTGGGGAACTATAGCACGCTACAGAGCCCAGCAAAGCCTCAGAGATAAGGGAAAAAGAGCAGTGAAAATGGGCTTTTGATTTAAGTATGTTAGGCAGTAGGACTTAGTGATACAAATGAGAAAGCCCACACTTAGAATAAATAAATATCAGCTCTTGCTCCTGCTCAAGAAACCAGTTGGTCAAGTGTTACATGAGTACATGGTGACGTGCCAGAGAATATGCAGGGAAAGTCACTCAAGCCACTCAAGAATAGAGAAATATAACTGTCCCATTGTGTTTTGAACACAGTTTACTTCCACGTCACATAAATAACGGAAAGGAAACCAGTTTAATTGAATGAACACACTGAATTAGACACAAGAACAATGTAACTAGCCAAGGTGTGGAACGTAATTGTCTAAGGAGTATTCCTGAGTCTATCTGTTTTAAGATCTTTATTTTGAGCATGAATTTCATTTTATTGCTTCAATAAAAAAAGTGGTTCTCAATATCATAATATAAATTATACAATATATTTTGTTTGCCTGTTGGATGGAGCTGAAACGAGCACTATTACATTAGTTACATTACATTTGTATTCAGCCACTATATTAAATCGGCATCCTCAGTTAAACACTGCAGTACATCCTGTACGAAACTAGATTAAAACAATATTTGTGCAATTTCCATCATATTATCACTGCCAAACTAGAGCCTTGTCATCAGCATTGTTCACATTTATGCTTTCTGAAAATCCTCTGATGATTCATCTGCTGCTTCAGAATTGAGCTGCAATCCATACCTGTAATAATTCATAATCATCATCATCCGTTACCATTGATTGATATTCGTTATCATACAGTAAATGTTGTATATTGGCTTTATGAGCTGTGTAACTCATTATATTTATTGGCAATTTGTAATGTCTTATCGTTGAATGGTTATAATGGTGAGGGCTGCCTCAAAGACATGCCTGTGCTATTTTGTTAAGAGGGGTATTTATTATTTTGAGGGGTATTTATTATTAAGAGGGGTATTTAGAGCTTTGGCTGGGTGCCATTGAAATGTGCATAGTATCTGCAATGAAGCGGCACTTATACTTGATTGAACTCAAAGCCAAATTTTGGATGAAATGACCAGACTAATGCCCCCCTCCCCCCAACATCACCCCCCATTAAAGCTAGCAACAGCACACATCTACATGGATTTGGAAACTCATACCGATATTTGGATTTTACATTAAGTATAAGGACATTTTATAAACAACTCTGAAAATTCGCTTGACAATTTCTTATGTTGTTTTTCTTTTTGGATCCTTTCTTTCTCTCTTTTTTTGTTTTGCTTTCAAACCACCATTTCAATCCATCCTGATGATTTGGACTTCCCCTTCTCTCTCTCTCTCTCTCTCTCTCTTTCTCTCTGCCTCTCTCTCTCTCTCTTTCTCTCTCTCTTTGGTTTGGCTGTGTCTGCCACTGCTGTCCCCCCAGTGCAGCCACTGCAGCTTTTAACATGGGATACCTGTTATTTTCATTATTTAGTCCCAACCCCTATGTCTCCCTCTTCGAAATCAGTGAGCACGCCCAGCGAGGCCGGCAGCCAGGAGTCCGTAAACGGAGGGACAACCGGAAGGTATGAAATATAAAATGTTGTATGACCTTTGACCTTAGCACTGTAGTCATGAGCATGAGTGGATGTAGCTTGCCCTTTTTTTGTTCGATTCATTTCATTATTGGAGGTGGTGGGCAGGGACATTTTCCATTGAGGTGAAATGTTTTGCTGGAAATTAGGAGCACGTGATTAATAGCAATGCAGTGATCGGCTTTTTTCATTCGATTTACTTATAACTTCATTTTTGTAAAGATACAGTGCTCAAATCAACAGCAGCAAACTTGGGTGATTCTTTTCCTAAAAAATTATCAACAGAGAGATTTTGTTCTTTACGCTAACCTTAAAGTGTATCTCTTCTTGAAGCACTGCCTTGCAAATAGCTGATGTTTTCCTTTCCTTTACATCTCTTAATGGGGAAGCAGATATAGGTAAGGACGAGTCGGTGTTAGTAAATCGTTGTGTCGTGAGCTCTAGATGTGAATTCTGGTCCCATGTATCAGTGCATCACTGTGTAGTTGCGTCACTGGCTGTTTTTTTCCACTTAAACCACCTCCCTTACCAGCTGTGGATGTAGTGTGAAAAAAAGCTGTCTGTTTTCACACCGTGCGTGAAATGGAGTTGTTTCCTCATTAGCAGGTCGTGTGGCTAATTTTTCGTTTTCCTTTCTAAATATGACACCCCCTGCTCCTTCAGGACCCTACAGTGGGATACTGACCCCTCTGTTCTTCAGCTGTTGGACGAGTCTGACGCTGGGTACGTCTAAGCATTCCAGTTGTAGTGAAATGCATCAACTCACAGATATCCGCTGTGTATTTTGTACTGGAGTCACATGGTGTTCCTTTGTTCAGTGTCTCATCTTTCTTCCTGTTAGCCGCAAGGTACAAAGACTCGGCCCCTCCAAAATCACACAGGTGGATATACTGCCCAGGGAGCTCGTGACTTACTGTAAGGAAACTCAGACACCTCTGGCATCTCATCACTCAGAAGGTACTTTAAAAGGGTTTACAGAAAACCAGATGTTAAATATCAGTATAACATGACAAAAATAACACAAATAATCTAATTTAGACTTGTATGACATCCATTAAAATGCAGTTCATATCTTTCATGGTGCTTGACTGGTATGGGAGTTCACAGAATCATAACGGTTTCCCACAAAATGGCTGTTTTTCCTCTGCTCCACAGAGGAGGAGGAGGATGAGGAGATCCCAGTGCCTAAACCTGAGACTGAGACTGACCTGCAGGATAATGAGGACAATCAGGAGCCCACAGAAGGTATGTGTGCAAAATGGCTGCTGCTCAGTGGGAGATCACAAAGCATGCTTTCTTTTCAACTATCAGAGAATGTATCAGAGGATAAATGCCTGTTTTAGCGCTGTTGTATACATCAAAATGTCATATTGACTTCATTGACCACTAAATTACATGAAATAAAAGCTTTGCTTTCCTGTTTGCCTTTATGTGTGTTTATGTTTGTCTGTGTGTGTGTGTGTGTGTGTGTGTGTGTGTGTGTGTGTGTGTGTACCTCCACATACATGTTTGCTGGTGTGTGGACATGACCGTGTGTGTGTGTGTGTGTGTGTGTGTGTGTGTGTGTGTGTGTGTGTGTGTGTGTGTGTGTGTGTGTGTGTGTGTGTGTACTTCCACATACATGTTGTCTGTGTGTTTTTAAGTTCACCCAAGAGAGCTGACAGAGGAGGAGAAGCAGCAGATCACTCACTCTGAGGACTTCGTTGTGTTCTTTGACCGGACTATTCGTGTGATGGAGCGTGCCTTAGCCCAGGACTCAGACATTTTCTTTGACTACAGCGGCCGTGACATGGAAGACAGAGATGGGTCAGAGCCTTTCTTACTCTCTTTCTGTTGACTTGCTGATATAGTCAATAATTCACAACGTGTTCCAGTTAGCAGCTTTCACTCATTTCATCATTGCTTCCCACAGGGATATGCAGGCCGGATCTAACTTGTCTTTCAATCGATTGTTCTATGATGAGCACTGGTCCAAACATCGGGTTGTGACCTGTTTGGATTGGTCCCCTCAGGTAGAAAGGGATTTATGGATTATTGGTATTATGTTGAGAATGTGCAAGCACATGCGATAACTCATGTCAATGTTTTTCCCTTAGTACTCGGAGCTGCTGATGACATCTTACAATAGCAATGAAGATGCCCCTCATGAACCGGATGGGGTTGTGTTAGTGTGGAACATGAAATTTAAGAAGATGACACCTGAATATATATTTCACTGTCAAGTAAGCCATGTTTATTTCAGTCATAAATACTACCAGTACAAAGTGGTGTCAATATTCATAGATAATAGCATCAGCAACAGTGAATAACAGTGATCTCTGTTAAATCCTGCCAGTGGTTATTTCAGAGAGTAGCAAAGTCTGGTATTAGCAGCAAAAATTGTATTATTTGAGTATTTACTCTCATTACATACTCAGCAGGGGCTGAACCAAAAATAATCGCACCACCGAGACTGACCTGAATGTGTTTTTGTGCAAACATCAAAACAAAAGGCAACAATGTTGTACTCTAAAACGACCCATGCAGGGCATCTGATTTGGGCATTTAACCCTGTTAGGCAATTAAAGATGCCTTATTCCTTTCTTTTTTGTCTCTCTCTCTATCTCCCTCACCCATCTACCACCGCCTCCTCTCTCTCCATCTCCCTCACCCATCCACCACCACCTCCTCTCTCTCCATCTCCCTCACCCATCCACCACCACCTCCTCTCTCTCCATCTCCCTCACCCATCCACCACCACCTCCTCTCTCTCCAATTCTGCCTACTTTACCCTCCTCCCCACAGTCCTCAGTGATGTCTGTAGGATTTGCTCAGTTTCACCCCAACCTAGTGGTGGGAGGAACGTACTCAGGGCAGATTGTGTTATGGGATAACCGCAGCCACAGACGAACCCCTGTGCAGAGGACCCCTCTTTCATCCGCAGCACACACTGTGAGTTTGGGCTCGTCTCTCTCCCCCCTCTCTCCTTCGGGACCTATTTATAAAGATGATGCTAGATAATGGCTAAAAAATGTGATTATGCTTATTTGGAAATGAAACAGATGATGTTATCTTGTTGGTCTCTCATGTGACTTCAGAAATCTTAGAAAGCTTTCCAAACAATACAAGTCAAGGACTTTGGGGAATTAATCGTATTCCTTTCAAGTAAATGGAAAAAAAAAAGTTATCCTGGTATAACTCAATTTTATCTGACTGCATGATGTTCACTTTGCCTATGGCCATCCATAAGAGAACCATACTGAGACATGCTGACGATGCACATATGTTCTATTCAACAGCACCCTGTGTACTGCGTGAATGTGGTTGGGACTCAAAATGCCAACAACCTGATAACGGTGTCCACAGATGGAAAGATGTGTTCCTGGAGTCTGGACATGCTCTCCCAGCCTATGGTGAGAGATGTTGCTCAAGGTGTTTTAGCTGAATTAAAAAGGGGTTTTCAAAACCAGGAGTTCAGATGTATTTTTTTGTTGTGATTGAAGATCACAGATCAAGATTGAAGGACACTGTTGTTGTTGCTGTATGTTTGTAAACAGGAGAGTATGGAGCTGGTGTATAATAAGTCCAAACCTGTGGCGGTCACTGGAATGGCATTTCCTGCTGGTGATGTGAACAATTTTGTCGTGGGCAGCGAGGAGGGGACAGTGTACACAGCGTCCCGCCATGGAAGGTGAGTGGAATCGTATTAGGAAGGTGTTTGCCCTCGCCCAGGGGGGCATGACTTGCTCCGTCAGGTGTTGTGCCACAGGGATATGACTACAATTAGCTGGTGGTAAGTGTCTAGATGGGAAGTCTAACACGTATAACTACTCTGTGAGACGACATTTGGTTAAAAGCTATGATACTGATCAGAGACATAGCCACAAGCAATTTCCTCACCATCTTTACAAACGTGAAGGTGAGAACTCTTCTATCTTTTGTGGTATAGTACGTGTGTGTTTATTTGTTTTTTGAAAAACATCTTGCATTCTATCTCCCTTTCAGTAAGGCTGGCATTGGTGAGATGTTTGAGGGACACCAAGGCCCAGTCACTGGCATCAGTTGCCACAATGCTCTTGGCCCTATTGACTTCTCCCATCTTTTCATCACCTCCTCATTTGACTGGACCGTGAAACTGTGGTCTACTAAGGTACGATCCCTTACACATTCCACGCACCACGATGCTGCCAGTTTGGCTAACGCTAATTTAAGACCCAGTATGTGTGCGCAGATGATTTCGAATCTAACACAACTTGTCCTTACAGCACAACAAGCCTCTTTACTCCTTTGAGGACAACGCAGACTACGTCTATGATGTGATGTGGTCACCAGTCCATCCAGCACTCTTCGCGTCTGTAGATGGAATGGGCCGTTTGGACCTGTGGAACCTGAACAATGACACAGAGGTAAGATCTTGCATAGTGATACTGCTCAGTGTTGCGTGTCAAGCAGTGATAGCATGATATAATCCTTAATCTCCCCCTCTATAGTAGGGTGCTCCGTCTGTGAAGGGGCAGGGATGGCAGGAACTGCGCAAAAAGGGGAATTCAGAAAACAACAAATGGACATTCCCTTACGTTCTTGGAACACATGCATTTACTGTGTTATGTATTACCCTGTTAGAGTTAGGACACAAACAGGAAACATTGACAGTCCAAGCAGGAAGTCAACCAAGACTTTAGTTGCTGAGAACCCGCCCACAAAGACCCATGGACTGCCAGAAGCATATTCATCACAAGATGTGACCACACATTAGGAATAAAGCAATTCCACGCTCTCAGGCTGTCGCAAATCTCAGTCATGGGAGTGTATAAATAATGCTGTGTAAAACTACAAAATGACCTGGCAGACGGCTGTTCTTGTTTAGTGTTCTTGGTTAGTGTGTTCAAAGTGTGCCACATCAAAATAGGCAGTGATTGCCTATCCTCAGTTACTGTTTCTCAGCCCGTGTGAGTGTGTTGGTATGTGTGTGCGCACGTGAGAGAGAGGGGAGGGGAAAGTGATAACGGCATTCATAAATGCCCTTTTCCTCACAGGTGCCCACAGCCAGCGTGACAGTGGAAGGTGCCTGTGCCCTGAACCGAGTGAGATGGGCATCTGGGGGCCGGGAGGTGGCAGTGGGAGACTCAGAGGGTCATGTCTGGATCTACGATGTAGGAGAGGTAATAACACAGCCATTAAATAAGACACCACCACATCAGTCACTAAATAAAAATGACGTACTAGATTCAGTGAGCATATTTGCTTTCTGGAGAAGTATATCATAGCATATTGCCTCTACCTCACTTTAAATGAGCAAAAATACTGGAAGTTGACCAAAATATGAGAATCAGCTTATAGCACCATCAACACACAATGATAGTTGTACTGTGTGCATGTGTTCTCAGCAACTGGCAGTCCCACACCCCGAGGACTGGAACCGCTTTGCCCGCACGCTGGTGGAAATCCGTGCCAACCAAGGAGATGGTGAGGAGGAGGGTGCCGTGGAGATGGCAGCTTAAGAACAGTTCATCCACATGCCGATTTTAAATCAAACATTGAAGATGCCAGATTTATCGGCTGACTCAGAAGCACACTCAAGCTTGGCTGTGATCACACCTCATTTTTTCAGCTCATGCAGTGGATCTATTTATACCATAAGTGTCAATGGCAATAATTCCTCTTTCTAGCAGCTCTGTTTAATTCTTAGAAGTGTGTACCGGTGAAACATTCAGATGTAACGCTTGCAGTGATAATACAATTGGAGTGAGCCATGTTTGTTTGCCAAAATCAGAATGTTTGTTCTGTTCGCAAATATCTTGTAGGGCATGTGCCTTTTATGATTGTGCTCTAAGTCATCATTTATGTGTTGAATGCAACAGGCAGAACACAAATGCTGACAAATAAAGGTGTGGGCTTACTAATGTCTGTTGTTTAAAAAATATTGTATTTATCTTGTTTACCAAATAAAATACCAGGCCTATTTGTCTTTCAGTTGCTATGTGCTCATTTTGGTTGAGACACGGATAAAAGACTGATTCAAAAACATAACAACAGATATTTTTAAAGGGTAGGCCTATTTTTCCCCATGTATACTACCCAGAAATAATGTAGGCTAATTATTTTCAGTGCTCACATCACTTTCTTGACTGAAAATGTTGGCTATATTTTACTTTTATTTGATCATTTCTGACCCCAGTCCTTGCATTTGAAAATGTGGCAGCTGATTCAATGTTTCTTTATGTTTACCCTTAAAATTAAATATGCCTCCCCATACATTGATGTGATAAGTAGGCTACGTCTTTCGCTGATGGGTCCACACAGACGCAAGCGACTGCACGTAGCAGGCGGGGCTCTGTTACCATGACAATTACGTCAATATTAGTGTCGGGTAACTAAAGGTCAAACTAAAGACAAGAGAGACGGAAGGAAACTGACACAGAATGGCGGAGGAACCAGACATTTGGCAGTAAAACCCGTAGGAAATAACAGTAGTTAGTCTTGACTTTATTGCTCTTTCTCTTGACTTGAAGTGGTTTGATTGAACTGTCAAGGATGAAGCAATGCAATGAGGTACTGGTGTTGGAAAGGACACTGTGGATATAGTTTAGCCGAACATCGTAGGTTATGTGCTGTTATGCTAGCAAATAGGCTAAAATAAACTAGCCAGATGGACTTTGAGTTAGTACTGTCTTTTGAAAGATCAGATATCTCAGCGGCACTGTTTTGCAGCAGTGCAAGCTGAGTTGGTAATAATTGGTGTGTGCATGTTGACATTTGAAATTGCTTTAGAAAACGAGGTCGATGGTCTTGCGACCTTGCTTGCTCGCAGCCAAGTTAGAGTAACGTAGCTAACGTTAATGCCAACATTGCATTGCCTTGTTAGACCGAGAAGAGGCAAGTTTCTTTGACCCGTAGCATTGAGATACTCTTACCGATAAATCCAAGTAGAGTTCACTGGTAACTCAGATCTACGTTGATGAGTTATATGTCTTGAAAGTCTTTTACCTATATGTTAGCCACGGTCACGAGAGATTAAACACGAATCTTGTGAACCAGTTGTTGCGAATAGTGCGAGTTTACCTTATGCAGTTTCTCAACTAAAATTATTTGAGGATATTAGTGAATTCAACACAGGCTGAAAATCAAGGACGAGGACGTAATTAATCTACCTATCGTAGGTCATGCTAGAACACATCGTTATAATGACTTTTAAGATGAAGATGAATCGCGTATGTATGCGTGTGTGACGATTTAATGTAAAGCAGTAAGTTATTTGACTAAAACAGGATTGATGCAGCAGTTGACAGACCTTGTTGGTTGCCCTAATGGACTAATACAGAAGTGCTAATGGGTATAATACTATCTGGAGAGTGTTCTTATCATAAACAGCTCAGAGATGAAGCTTGATACAGACGCTGGGTATTAGGTCATTGCATATGGCTGATGATAAGAAATAGGAGAAAGGGTACAGATCATGTTTATTTGGGGGTGTTAAAAATATAATCTGTGACCGATAAGTTAGTAAGATTTATGGTAATATATACAGGACGTATGTGAAAGTGGCAGTCAACTAGGGTGTAGTCATTACTGAACGCGATTCAGCATTATTGGCTCAATGATGACAGCACCCAAGACGAGATGTAATGCACCCAGATAACCTTGTGCTTGGTGTCCTTCTGAAACCTGGTCGTCTGTTGCTGTAAACATCCCCGACTGGAAGCTGTGCCAAAACATCTGAGCTTTCAGTTGGATGTTTGCTGCCACAGGCCTCTTTGTACGTCTTTGTCCCGAGAATGTAAATGTGCGTGCGTTTTGTGTTTGTGCATGTTTTCTCGTTTCATGAAGAGAATGTGGAGATGTATTACCAGACACCAGCATGCTTTCACATTTTTTCTTTCTCTTTTCGTTTTTTTTACCACTCACACCTTTACTTGTGGTTTACTGATCTGTATGCGTGTGCTTTTCTGTTTGTATGCACCCTTCCAAGTGTAGTTACTGTAAACATCCTACACTCAGCTGTCATCACACAGGGCTGGGAGGAGGGTGTTTACTTTGACTGGTTGGAGAGTCCCATCCGAAAGAGTCTGTGTCAGTCATAATGTTACCGAAGTGCCAAAGAGCATCACCTAAAGTTATGTGCATCTTTTGTTGCGGTTCTCTCCATCTGAAGGCAATAGCCTTGTTCGTTTAAATAAATACATTAATAAAGATTTGTATTTGAAACTCCCTCCTGTCTATCAGAAATCTTTATGAAATGTAAACGTACACAATGACATTTGAAACTAACGGTATGTCTGTGTAAAAACAGCTCCCTAGCACATCAGGTTGGTTATTTCCATTTGGTTGTTGAAAGGCGTGAGACGGACTCCAGGCTAACGTGTCCGACAAATCACTAGAGCAATACTGTGAGTTGGTTTAATATATTCTCTTAAGACGCAGATATGTGTTTCTCGTGCAATTTTCCAAGTTTCGGATCATTCATGGTAACACTATAAGCCATGAAGCTACAAGTCGATTGCTCGCCACGGACAGTTTCACCTTGCGAATGTGTAGTAGTTATACCTCCGAACGGAAGATGGCGCACCTCAAACTCCCAACACATTTGCATCCACCACGGCGGCAATGAAGGAGAGTTCATCCGCCATGTATAACATCGCAGATTCGACAGAAAACATGGGCAAAATAATTAAAATCAACCAAATGTATTAATTTAAACACTTGAAACCAAAACAAAATTGTGATTAATTAATGTTAAACTCTTGGATGTTTTGATTATATCGGGAAATAATGGACGCCTCTAATCCAGGTAGGAAGAATATGACTATGTTTACACTGTAGCAAACAGGCTAGCTGACTGGTTACTGTTTATGCCGAAAGGTAAAAGTAGCTGTAGCAAGTAGTCATTGCAGTAGTTGAAGGAGCGTAATTAAATGTGCACATTGTCAATTTGGACCAATAGCTGAAATATTTGACCTTACACACCAACCTAATGCTGAAGTAGTCCTTGAATGAAAGCATGTATTGGGAAGCTACAGTCAGAAGTTGAAATATGTTTCACGAAACTGGTCTTTAGTTTCCCAGTACGGGCGACTGATTCTCGAAAATATTTTGTACACTCGATATGATGTTTCGCTACAATAAAGTAAAGGGTACTTGTTTCAATAAGCTCTTAATGAAGATAAGTAATAATAGCTGTGCCTCATGTTTCATTCATTATTTGGTTGTCACAGGCATATTTAGACTGTATGTGTCCTTACCTGATGAGGAGGCATTATTTAAAATTATACTGATCCTTTTCCCCCCAGGTGTCACATCAATATTCATGTGCAAAATCTGCAATGTGTTTTCGTCAAGTAAAACTGACCTCCTCTCCCATGTATCTGAAATCCATAACTCTGAGGAAATTAATCCAGATGATATTATAATCCCCCTCAAGCCTTTATCCACACAATCCTCAGAGATATCTACAGGTGAGTGAAGTTAATGTCAGATTTTATATCAGCCTTGATCACTGTAATGTATAATGGGTCTACATATAACAAAATCACACCTTAGATCAAGGACTTTATGATTAATCAGAAATGGGGGGGGGGGGGGAAATCTGATGTGTTTCTCAGATGGCCCCATCAAGAGGAAAAGAGGAAGGCCTAAGGGTTCCACCAGAAGGGTCTGTTCAGATAATGGGGTGTTGGATTCCGCCAGTGTCAAAACCACACAGAAGGAAAAGCAGAAAAAGATACCTGAGGTTTCAGTGGACTTGACGGAAGACAACTCTGAGAGCACGTCACTGGAATGCAAGAGGTGCAATCGCAAGTTCAGCAACAAGCGCCAAATCACAAAGCATATTTGTTTTGTTGCACTGAAAGAAGACAACGACAATGGTATTTGTCTCTCAGTTTTCATTTGCACATGTGTGAAAAAGACCAGCATTTCAGTATGTGTGTACGTGAGCCCCAAAATTTGCAGTGCTTCTATATCTCACATGCTTGTTTCTCTGGCCATAGATGCTGCCAATTCAGATGTGGTTGCTGATTCAGAGGCTTCTATAGAGGACAGGGTGGATGAAGGAAGTGAGAAAGAGGACAAGTTGCGGACTCCAAAGCGGGCACGAACTCACAACTCAGAAAAAGTCTCTGCAAAAGAGTCAGAGTCTGCAGCTGGACCAGTAAACCCGATCATCAGTGTGGTCCTGGCAGCTCATGAAGCCATCCCTGGTATGGATGTTGGGTGCCTTTTTTCTGGATAAGCATAAGTGTTGTCGGAGCATACTCTAAAACGGTCATGAGTAAATGTACTCAATTACATTTAGTTCTCATAGTGAACGTGGATTTTAATTTCTATATACTGCCCATGAGTAAAAGCAAATATGTCCTTGTAACATGCTCTTGCCACATAAGGTGCAATAAAAGACCTGTATGGTCTTTTGATGTTGTGACAACCTGTTGTCGGGTGCTCTGACTGGCATACTAATGCACCTGGCTGCTTACCATTGTGTTTTATAGGCTGGGTGGGGTGACTGTTCTCTTCCTTCAATACGCAGGTGCTACCAAGATTGTGCCTATTGAGGCTTCTCCTGCAGACATCATTCCATCTGCAGACACAGACCCCGGCTCTCAAGACACAAGCCAGAAGAGGGGCTACCAAGAGTATGCCATACAGCAAGCTGCCTATGAAGTACCACTGAAGTCAAACAGGTAAAATGCTGAAAAGACAAGTGTGGCTATTTAAAGTGGCATTATGCAGTAATTGTTGCACTTGCTTGATGTTTGACTGTGTTAGGACAGTTGTTGACTAACTAGTTTGTCATAATATCAAAGTCAGCACATTTCAAGAGATTTCGTTAGTTTTAGCCGCTAGGATATCATTAGCGATTAGCAATTGTTCCGTTATGCTACTTTAAATGGCTCCCAACTGACAAGATACCTGCAATGCCCCTTATACTGAATATGGACACTATTGTTGATGATTTCCATCAATAGATGTGATGGTTTATTTATTTTCTTTTTATTATTTTCCAATTTCACCTCTCCAGAGTGGGCCAAACTCAGCTCAAGATCTTCACCTGCGAGTACTGCAACAAGGTCTTCAAATTCAGACACTCTCTGCAGGCCCACCTTCGAATTCACACCAACGAGAAGCCATTCAAGTGCTCGCAGTGTGACTACGCCAGTGCCATCAAAGCCAATCTGAGTGTCCACATGCGCAAGCACACCGGTGAGAAGTTCAGCTGTGAGCACTGCTCCTTCAGCTGCCTGAGTAAGGGTCACCTGAAGGTGCACGTTGAGAGGGTGCACCAGAAGATTAAACGGCATTGCCGTTTCTGCAAAAAGAAGTACTCCGACATCAAAAACCTCCTGAAACACATACGTGAGACTCACGACATGACGGACAGGAAAGTGAAGGAAATCTACGACGAGAATCGCCTTCAGACAAGAGAGGGCAAGAGGCAGCTTCTCTACGACTGTCAGGTTTGCGAGCGCAAGTTCAAGAACGAGCTCGACCGGGACCGCCACATGATGATCCACGGCACCAAGAGACCCTTTGGCTGTGAACTTTGCGACCACGGCTCCACCAAGCTCCCGGCTCTGCAGGCCCACATCCGCAAGCACCCCTTCATCTACGTCTGCGCCATCTGTCTGCAGAAGTTCGTCAGCTCACTGCGCCTCAAGGCGCACCTTCTGGAGGCTCACGCTGACGTGGATGAGTCTGCGGGATTCACCGACTCCATCCAAAACAGCTTCTGTCTCCTGAAGCCGGGCGATGACATTCAACGTGAGATGCTTAAGCAGGATGAGCTGCAGATTACCGAGGAACTGTCCCTTCTCAATGCCCACGATGAGGCTCTCATTCCAGAGTTGGGCAACATAGAGGAACAGGTGGAACAGGCTCAGAGCTCCGAAGGGTTAACTACGGAGGATGACCTTTTGGTGCAGCAGACACAGGACGCTCTCATTTCCCCAGATGGAAGTGTAGTAGACTCGGATGGAACTGTAATAAACTCTTGTGTCGTCCAGGAAACCAAGGTGGTCACAGACCAGGAAGTAATCAGCGAGGAAACACAAGAGCAGTTACAGCTGCAGGAAAACCAACCTCCGCTGCGATGCAGTGACACGAACGTCTCGACTGATGCCGAAGAGGTTCTGCCCGTGCCTTTGGAAAACAGTGCGGAGGATGCAAATAACGATGGGACCTTCAGCAGCCCATCTCTGATGTCAGGGGAGACGAACACTCCCTCAGAGGCGTCACAGTCTCAGGCTGAGATGTCTGAAGTCCAAGTGGACACTGTCCCTAATCAAGAGGAGGATGTGAAGTGGGTACCTAATGAGGAAATTACATCTTTCAGGCAAATCATAGACCAAATGCAGAAGAAACAACTGACCATGGAATTGTTTGAGAGAATCAGGAAAGTGTATGGCGATCTGGAGTGTGAATACTGTGGTATGTAACTGTGCACTTGATTTACTACTCCTTTAAAGTAGAATGTGCATTTAGATATGAAGCTTGTGTTTCAGAGTTCAAGGCCGGTAATCACTGTCAAGACATAAACACCACCATTTTTTACAAATCACCATATATTTACACGAGTTCCTCTTTAGGAAAGTGATATACTACAGGCCATAAGTGTTGTGCCTCATTACACATTAACATTGTTAATATTGGTGTGTGGATGGCTGTGACACAAGATGTTGAAATCTTCTTCTTGAATCTATCTACGCATATTCAGGAAACATATAATAGAATGACTTTCTTTGAATAACATTGTCTGCAACAGGGACTCTAGGAACAAGTATATCTAACAGATGCCTGGAATGTTTTTTTTTCTCTGCAAGATCTGTTAGCGTAACAGACATACAGTATGTAAAAACCTTTCTTCTTTCTTAACAGGTAAGCTGTATTGGTACCAGGTCCACTATAACACGCATGTGCGGACACATACACGGGAGCATCTGCATTACTGTACCCAGTGCAGCTATTCCTCCATCACCAAAAACTGCCTGAAGCGCCATGTCATTCAGAAACACAGCAATATCCTACTGAAGTGTCCAGAGGAGGGGTGTCAATATTGCACTCCTGACAAGTACAAGCTACAGGCCCATCAAAAAACCCATTCGGACAAGGTGAGCCAAGGATTTGAGATGAGATTGCATTTCTTCCTAATTACAAAAGACTGTAGAACAATTAAAGTGCATTAAACTGGAAAATGCAATGCAAAACAAGTACAGAGGAACATACACACTGGGGAAACTGTTCATTTCAAGCTTGTCTTCACACTAATATACAACCATGTTCAATGTGACGAAACCACTGAAAAGCTATAACATAGGATCATTGTATCATATTGTATGATTTCGTACTAGTTAGTCACACGTTACCACTCCTCACCAATTCATGAAGTCTTGAGTACTGTGCTTTGTTTTTTTTCCCTCAGGACAAAAGAGTTTTAGCATGCCCAGTTTGTGAAGAGACAGTGGCAGAGGACAAAATAAAGTCTCACCTCAAAACCCGCCATCCAGGTTAGAAAAAAAAGCAAGATAAACTCAGCAACTATTTTTTGGGGCTTCAGAACCAGCACCACATATGTCTTCAGACAACATCCCAAGTTTTTTTTATAAAATAAATTATTTTATGTGACTGAATTATTGCGCTTGCACTAAAGGGGTCCAGGCTCTGGGCTCTGTAAAGCGCCTTGAGACAATTGTATTGTTATGGCGCTATATACATTGAATTGAATTGAATTGGCATGGGGCGACAGTGGTACAGTGGTAGAGAAGTCGTTTAGTAATCAGAAGGTTGCTAGTTCGATTCCCTGTCGAAGCGTCCTTGAGCAAGACACTGAACCCCTAATTGCTCCTGATGTGCAGTGTGCCATCAGTGTAAATGTAAAATGTAAAATGTGTATACATTGTAAGTCGCACATATGTAAGTCGCTTTGGATAAAAGCGTCTGCTAAATGACTAAATGTAAATGTGAATTGAATTGAATTGAATTGAATTGAATTGAATTGAATTGAATTGGTGTCCTGTGTTTGCAGATGCACCTTTGGACTCAATATTTGAATCTTTGGGTATCAGTGGTGAGACTAAAGGCAAGATTGGCAAGAAGGCTTCCAAGTGCCCTTACTGTGACCGTTTCTTCAAGAGGAATGGAGCTGACCTGCAACAGCACATATGGGCTCATGAAGGTGAGAGGAGAGAGAGTTACTGAGAATGTGATTTCCTCTGTAAAGTTAAAAGACTCACCAGTAGCCTTGATGATCCTTTAAAATGCTTTGCTTTGTTGACATTATCGACAGAAATCTGAGTGTGGAGAAATGTGGTGACTATTTTTAAATTGTGTCTGTACTTCACGCAGGTGTGAAACCCTTCAAATGCTCAATCTGTGACTACGCCTCGCGTAGCAAGAGCAACCTCAAGGCACACATGAACCGGCACAACTCAGAAAAGACCCACCTGTGCGACCTGTGTGGGAAGAAGTTCAAATCCAAGTGCAGTCTGAAGAGTCACAAGCTCATGCACACGGCTGATGGTGAGAGCCTTTAGCAACCCGTTAGACAGCTGTAACAATTGCACAGAGGCTTTTGGTATGTTCCTCTAGACAGTGGCAAGTGTAAATGTACGTCATCGGGTGATTAGATTAAATTATTATGTTTTTATGTGGTCTGTTGTGTTATTTTCATGAAGGAAAACAGTTCAAATGCACAGAATGTGACTACATGGCGGTGCAGAAACCGCAGCTGCTACGTCATATGGAGCAACATGCATCTTTCAAGGTAATGATACCTGTTTCTCTAATGTATTCGTGAGCCTATTTAAAACACCTTCATTTATGGGCCTCTGATTTGTCATAGTTCATAGCAAATACAATTTAACTAATTTACATTCTCATTATTAGACAAATCATGTTGATCAATCCTTAAAACGATGTAATCATTCATAGCAGCCCTTAAGTGTTTAGTCATACCTAGAAGAATTGTAAGTGATGAATTGTCGTTTTTTTATTTTGATTTAGCCATTCCGGTGTGCGCATTGCCATTACTCCTGCAACATATCTGGCTCCTTGAAGCGACATTACCACAAGAAGCACCCCAACGAGCAGTACTGTAATGCAGGGTCTGGAACTACTACTTCTGACTCAGTAATAGAACAAGGTATGAGACTATGCCCTGCCATGCGTGTTAACAACTGGTAGGCTTCCCTGTTTTTAAGTCCTCTATCGACTCACTGAGAAATGTCTGCTTCCTTTCCCAGGAGGCTTTAAGTGTCCCGTGTGCAACTATGTTTATGGAACTAAATGGGAGATGAACAGGCACCTGAAGAACAAACATGGCCTCAAGGTGGTGGAGAGTGACAGCCATGCGCTGGGTCAGTGGGAGGTGAGAGATTAACGTTGTTAAGCGTGTCTACATTTTTGTTGTGAAACAAGTCGACAAGTGGGCCGTCACATTAAAACCAGAGGTTAAAACTCAAAAGTACACCATCATAGAGTTGGACTTTGGTACACTGTTTCGCTTATTCCACCTCATCTCATTTCCTCTATCTAAATTGGCCTTAGCATTTAAAAGGTACCCATTTCATTCATATTTTCACTTAAATTATTTGAATTTGTGATGTAACCTCCAGGATTGTGCTCAGTTTTGTTACAGTCAACTGAACACAGGCAAGTCACATGCTTAAACCTTGAATACGTGTGTGTGTGTGTGTGTGTGTGTGTGTGTGTGTGTGTGTGTGTGTGTGTGTGTGTGTGTGCCATAGGTGGTGGAGTCATTGGAGGAGCAATCCACTCAGTTCCTTCACATCACAGAGACTGAAGACTCACAGGGGACTGAGGAAGCTGTGACCGCCTTGCAAGACCTGCATTTTACCACACAGAATGGTGAGCAACATTCCTAATCATAACCAAACAGCCCACACTCTTTCTCAAACAGGATAATGTCACCATCAACAACTTCTCTCACATAGGAGTTGTGTCTGCTACCACCGCTGAAGGACTAGACCCTGCAGCAGTGAACATTCTGCAGCAGATCATTGAACTTGGGTCTGAGAACACTGATGGCACCGTGGCGTCTGTCGTTGCCATGGCACCGGGAACAGTCACCGTAGTGGAACAGGTAAGCATTCTACCACAACAGGTCATAATAGCCATGTGCGCACAAAGTAACATAATTCAGTTCTCACTATTTCTCCCCTGACATGGTTCCCTTGTTGAAAAGCTGCTATGCTCTGTTGTCTGTGCTAGAGCAGTGTGTGTCTTGTGTTTGGGTATGTTGCATCTTCAGAGTTTCCCCAGTGTGCCAACTCTGTGGCTTCTCTTGTGACCTGAACAGGTGGGTGAGGAGGAGCAGCAAGCTGACCACGCCATGATAATCCAGGATGCGCTGCAGCAAGCTTCGGTGGGGATGGGGGAAGAGCACCATCTTGTGGTGTCTTCTGATGACATGGAAGGCATTAAGACGGTGACGGTGTACACTCAGGGAGAGGACGCGTCACAGTTCATCGTTTATGTACAGACTGACGAACAGATGACGGAGGCTCTATGACAGAACCTCGTTGGTTTGTGTGTGTTAGGGATATGTTGTCATGCTATTATTACTTCCAGCCAAGTTTCCTGTGTATCTATTCTCAGCCTTGCGATTTTCAGTCAGTTCCTTTTGAGCCTCATCATATGACCTTGATAAATTCAAATCAAATGTATATAAGTGTAAAATTGATAGCTTTCATACCTTTTATTGCAGGATCTTCAGTTCAATCGTTATAGATGTTTTAGGGTATTTTCTACTGCACCAGCCAAAAATCTTACAAGGAAACAGACATTATATGAAGCAACTAAAGAGCTCTGCAAATGCTTAAGCAGCGTATTTTTAACAATACATTGATTGTACATTGGCCTTTGTTTATGACACAACGCCTTTTTGTAAATAAACTCTATGCACCCTAATTTCAATGATGGGCAACACATAAAGTCCGTCGTGCATCCGTCGTGGTTGCTGTTGACGATGCTCGCTGCTCTATGACCAAAGTTCAGACCAAAGAAAGCCGTGAGGTACAGGCGTTCAAAAACCTTGCAACTGCGATTTGACACAACAAATCTTTTGCAACTGCATCAGATGGTTTGTAATGACAACTACTAATTCACACCACTGCAACCTGTCACTGCGATGTTCTGCAAAGGTCTCATCTAGTCACGAATCTCTAGTGTTAAATATGGTATAAAGGGCATTAAAACCCTTATAACAGACATTGGTTATTGTGTGTGAAGGAAAATCTTCACAAGGAAACCACAAGTAAATGATATTTAATTTGGTAAATTCCCCTATGAACAGAACATTCACATACATACTGATGCTATTGTATACTTTATGATCCAGTGGGAGAGCTGTGTGAATCAGCAACATGTGATGGTGACACAAATACAACTCAAGGCCTCTTATTGTCTTCAGCCATGAGTTCGCTGATCTGATTATCTTCGTGATGGTCATCATCCAAGTCCTCCAGCGGGTTCTGCAAATTATTTTCTTTCGCCAGCAAAAACGCTTTGGGCGTGATGTCGTTGTCAATCATCTTTCTGGATTTTTTCTTTTTCTTCTCTATTATCTTCTGCTTCCTGAACTCTGCAAACGCGTCCAGTTGCTGTTGCGTGAGGGCCGCAGAGGAAGCCAGAGGGAGGGCGTCTTTGGCCTGTTGTTTGTACTCCTGTATCTGCTTGAGGAGGGCATCGTGGTCGACCCCAAAAAGCACAGGCCGCTTTCTCTCGGAGAGCTGCTGCTCAGCATAGTCTGAGGTGTGCGCCTTGACCCTAGTGGGAAATACACCACATGTTCAAAGCTTACTTCTTGAGCCACGCTGAATTGCAGTCCAAATGTCAGTGTTACACATACCCATACTGACCCAAACAAACAACAACAACAACAACAAAAACTTACCCACTCTCCTGCACACTGGTTGTCTCTACCAACTCTTCATCTGGACCGAAGTCTGCTACCTTTAATAGGTTATCAATCTAAGGAGATAATTCAGCCAGCTGTCAATGGAGTAACTACTTGTAAAAACGTGTTATATTATCTGTTAATATAATAAACTGTACCTCGTTAAGAGCAGCATATTGTTTATCCCTGATAAAAACCAAAACTGGGACACTTCCAAGGATTTGCTGAGATGTGAGAAGATACCTAAGGGGGAAACCTGCCATATCAATTGCCCCGTCTTGCCTTACTCTACTATTTGAAATATATTACTAAATTACAAAGGAGAAAGCTTTTCAATGGCACAACGAGCGACGTATGTTGATGGGTGGATACCTTATACGAGGGCCACTTTTGTCCAGAAGTTGTTGAATTTGGACATCCCTCTCCGTGCCACCAGTCTTCCAATAGATCCGACATGCAGAATAATCTGGAGACAACGATACCTGTCGAATGGGAGAACATAATTGATGTTATGAGCTTCTCATGTACATAATAACAGAATTACGTTTTCTAATATTTACATTTTCCTTTACAAATTCATAGGTTAGGTGTTGGCCAATCAAGACAAAAGATGGAGTGAGAGTTGTCACCTTGGAGATCTCCACATTGAAATAAGGTAGTTCTGGACTGACTTCGTACGAAGCCAGCAAGTCAGAAACCGCCTTGAAGAGAATGCTATTCAGCACACGAACCCGTGAGTTGTCTTCTGGGTTGCGCTTCTTAGATGGTTTGAGGATACTTTGGCTGTTTGGTGGTCTCTGTAACACAAGTAATCTAAATTAGCAGACTACGACCAGGTACTACCATGGTTGACAACGCAAATTTCATGTTAATCCTGTACATTTACCTGAGGTGGAGTGTCGTACCACTGCTTCTTTGACCTAGGAAATGCAATTTAGTATTAGATACCAAATAGATGACTTAACATCACCTCATAACAAAATGAGCTAGTCAGCTAGCTGGCTGATGTGGTTGACATGTAAAGTAGCACTGTGCTGTGCTAGCTAGTTAGCAGTTGAACGAAGCAAACTCAGACTTAGCAAACGTAGCACTCTGCAATATCCTCGAAGAGAACTCACCTTTCTCCTTTTAACATTTTCATCAGTTTATTACTTCCATGTTGGCAAATACATGTGTGAAACGTGTTTGCCAGGCCACCCGGTGACCATAGTTCTTTGAGTACGGTGGTAGACGTGGTTCGTGGAAAGCAGATCCAAACAACGCGGTTCGCCTTACAACGAAAAGAAACAAACTTTTTTATACTTTGAGCGAACATTATGTTTCTTTTCAATATTGCTTGAGATTTCTACAACATCGGCAGTGATAAGCTTGGCACACTGCTGACATTCCTAGTATCTACTTAGTGACCTAGTGAATGTCAACAGCTTGTCTTGACTGAGTCTAAAGCAAGCGATTACCAAATTGTCGATTGAGGATGCAGCTTGCAAAAGTAACCTCGCCTGCAAACCATCAGTTTACGCATTAAGCAGCCACTCACAGGTTTCTATTAACCCCCCCACTAAAATAGTATTTTTGTTAAAATAACAACAGACTTCTAAGCCACACCCCGCATTTTCACAAATAATGACACTCCACATTTAATGTTATTTAATGTTTCAGCGATTTATTAAAAACTTCTGCAGGTATTATGTCATATTTGTCAGCACTGCATTAGAGCATTTATGGAATAACAGGCACTTATACATGTTTCCTCATATTCATAAACCATACTACACCATGTGATATGGGGTCTTTTCCTATCATGTTAAATAGAATGTGCTTCATTTATAGTCTGACCGATTTGTAGGTTATATGCAAGTCTAAATGGCCCTTTATTGACCAACTAAAAAAATATGTATACTTCTTACAGGTTTGCCCAAATTACACAGAACAGTCTCCCATTTACATGTGGTGATTAAAAGATACAAAAGGCCTATACTGTCTGACATAAGATAACAAATTATAAACTCCTCTTAAAACTTTACTTTCACAAACAATTCAACAATAACTCAGAAAAACATAACGTGAAATCTGCAACTGGCCTTTGTCGGTTTTCTTTCCGGTTTACACAGAAATTAATGTCAAGGGCTTTGGGTGAACTGTACAAGAAAAGCTCCAACAAGCATAAATGAATTCAACTAGCAACTATTTTCTGACTTTATAAAGACTCCTGTTTATACAGATACATCAACACTGGCATTAACTGTATGAACTTCTGGAACAAGTAGATTGTGTTGCACCTTGTTCATCTCTGCCATGTTAAACCCCAGAAGCACTGCAGTCCTCTTGGTGTTGATGGCTTTCATACACATGGTTTGCTTCTTACCAAAGGCAGCAACCACGTCTGGTCTTTTCAACCATAGACGTGCTGCCAGGGTCTCCGTCTCCGTCTCAGTCAGGTAGGGCTTTTGGTTGAAATACTTATTGAGCAATTCCTTCCGAGCCTGTTGAGACTTCATCTCCAATCCCCTTGGGTTAGCGAGGCCTTTCGACTGAGCTGACCTTGGTTCTTTGCGTACCACCTTCCCACCTGGAACTGTAGTGGTGTTGGTCTTGGTCACCACCACTGGTCTCCTGCAGAGTTGTCGAGCATCATCTGCCTGGACTGGTGCAGTGACCCGAACTGGAGCAAAGGTATAGTTTGGTGCTCCGTTGAATTTGTTTCCTGTGGGTATTCTCTTCTGTTGTGGGGCACTGCCACCCACTTTGGGCTGGACCACCTCACCATTGCTGACTTGGTTGTTTGGGTCAGGGTATATTAGCCTTTCTGCATCTTTAACAGACTTGGGCGCACACCGGCATCGTTGGACATGTATGGATATGGTTTTGGAGGTGAACTTCTCTGTGTAAACACCTAAGCAATAAATGCATTTGAATGCAGGAGTTTTTAAAATGGCATGGATGGTGGACATAATGTGGTGCTTGGTCTTCAGATGCAAATCATAGTCCTCTTTGTTCAGGATTCTCACTTTACAAAGCGGGCAGCCAGTGGAGAAATGCTTGGCAGACACTGTTCCAACCACCTTCGAGGACTCTGGGTACATCTTCATGAATATCTTCTCAAGACCACCAGTTACTAACACCAGGTTGAGTTCCTTGTCCCCAATTTGCTCTTTAGGAATATTTGTGTTTAAGTCGAAAGAGGTAAACACAAGATTACCTTGTTCATTGGTGTCAATTTGGAATTCTCTCTTGAGGAAATCACGATTTTCCTTGACAGACAGACTATGTTCTGTGTTTGCGTGATCCATGATCTGTTTGACAGAATAGAACATTGCTGGACAGAAGAGACACTTCAAGCCATGCAACAAATGGTGAAAAATCCCCTTCTCAGTGAGTAGAATTTTGCATTTTAAACACCTGACTGTTTTATTGTCAGTCTTTAGAAAAGGTGACAAGACAGCTAGCTCGTTCATCTTTGATCTTGACAAAGCAAGCTTCTTTTCTGCAAACATTCCTGTGGCACCAGGTGACATTGGTGTATTGAGCTGCTGGACAGTGGTAACATTATTCTGGGTCAAGACCACTGGGCCTTTGCCAACAACTTGGGAACCGCCAGGTTGAACTGGAACTGTGACCTGGACCGGTGCAAGGGTGTAGGTTGGTACTCCATTGACGTTGTTCCCTGTGGGAATCAGCCGGATGGACTGAGAAGCCAGAAGTGGTGGCATGGCGTGGTTCGGCGTCACCAGAAGAGGCTGTGGAGGTCGTGGCCCCATCCTACCAGGGATATTGATGTGAAATTTAGATGGGAGGACGACTTGGCGGGATTGTGTCTGTGGTAGACTGGGGACCCTCACAGCGATGGGAACCTGCTTGGGTGCATTGGGATTCAAGTTTGGCACAAACATACTGAAGCCCGTCTTCACTGCAGTCGGAGCAGGAGAGCGTGCAGGGGTCTGCGAGGCATTCTGCAGTGTAGACACAGAAGCATTGGAAAGTAATATGTTTTTGGCTGATGCCTGTGATGGAATATACATCTGCCTTGAGCCTGAGGCGCACAGCAAAGCAGTGGTGCTCCTTGGTGCGGCCAAAAGTACAGTACCCGTTGAGGAGTTTTGCCGTTTCTGGGCCACTACAGTCATAGGGGTCTTGGTGGCGGTCTTTTGTCCTGCCTTTGGTGCTAAACTGGGAAGTTTTTTCTGTGTATTATTAAATCCATCATTTTCACATACAAACGGTTTTATATGCACTTCCAGTTCTTTGTGTTTCTCCGAACTTAAAATATGATAAAGCAGGTGTTCGCAAGTCTGTGCAGGCAGATTGCACATTTTGCAATAGTACATCGAGCCATCAGCGTTCTTCTGTTCTCGATGCCCAAAGTAGCGGTTCAGCAGTGTCGCATAGTGGTTTACCAACACGTGCTTCTTCATCACATAAATCAACGAATCATGGTAGCCACAGCTGCGACAAGTGTACCTATCTGGTGGATTGCTGACGACAGGCACGACTTTAGTAGTAGTAGTAGTAGTAGTAGGTTTTGACACTGCCGCTCGGCTTGAGCTGGAGACCGGCTTGGCTGTTGAGTGGAAGATTTTGACGTGGTGGTCGGTGGTACGGGGGTGGCCAATGAAGGAGCAGCTTTTGCAGGAGGACAGCGAGGCCAGATCCAGTTCCTCCTCGTGGCAGCGCTGCACATGCCCTCTGAAGGTGTACCAGGACCATGTGGAGAACCAGCACAGGTTGCAACAAAACTTTTCTGACCTATAGCACCACTATATAAAAAAAAAAAGACAGACACCAGTGTTAAGATATTTAGACGTTTAACTTCTACCAGCACACACAGTAGGTAAAGCCAAATAGTGTGTTAATAGTGAGTGACTGACATCTTGGTTAAGGAACATCATTGGCCCACCTTTTTCCTCCTTTTGGTACTGTATCCCTCAGTGAGGTCATCCCACTCTGTGTTGTTGAAGCACTCATCACCAGTGTCAAAACTCTTCAACTCCTAATGAAAATGTCATCTTAAGTTAGTTACACATACAAATGTATTTTATACCGGCACATTAACCAAACTTAAAAACACAAGTTTTGTTCCATGTCAGTATCTACTCTATAGTTTTTATATTACTGTGTGTTAGTGCAGTAGTTTCTTTTTTTTATAGCTGAAATACAAAATGACTGAAATACTTCAAAATATGCAATCTTACTATTCTTACTTATATTTATATTATTAAGTATGCACAAACGTAAATAGCTTCTTGGTTCATTAATTTGCCCTCTTCCAGAACATACCTCGAATAACTTGTTACAACTCTCCAGTCCGATGTCAGACAGGATACTCTTAACTCTCTTCCTGGACTGTCTAAGTGTTTCCAAGTCACCAACTGGGCTTTGATACATTGTGCTTTCCTGTAGAGAAAAGTAGTTATCCAAATACAAGTTAGTTTTCATGTGTGGCCGAAAAATAGATCGACAGACTGGATCTGTACAGGTCCTGTCAAATTAACGGCAAGCGATGCTTATCTGACATAGATTGGCTTGGTTGCATCCACTATCTTGTGCACTTGTGTAAGCTCCCAACAACATATCCCTTTGATTTTGATGATGGCCCAAATGTTCACACCAAATCTTTTACGCAACGTGCATCCACACAGTTGAGAAACTGTAAACATCAACCTGTAACGTTAACTAGCTGCTTCTACGATTAAATACAATTCACAGCCATGTCTATTAGCTTGACATGTAGGCTACTGATACAATTATCTTAGTGTGACTAATTCGAGCCGATATTTAAATCAATTGGGCGTATCAAAACCTCTCAAATGTGTTTCGTTGAGGTAGCTACCTTGCACGTCCTGGCGGTGTGCTCCCGTGGACTGTGTGGATGGATGCTTGTTTTCACCAGGGGAGAACTCTTCCGGCGTCACTAAAGCGCGCGCAGAACGGACCACGACTACATGGTATGAAATATCAAACACGACATATTTAACTTAGCAAAACGCTCGTCCCACATATAACAAGTTACTGAATGAACTGTATCTCGGTTACACGTAGATTTCTTTTGTGTATGCAACCGTAAACCATCACCCCTCTCCCGCTTTGCTGTGAAACATGGCGTCCAGGAAGACAGGAAATGACGTTTACTCATTTGCATATTGTCTGGTGAAGATTGACCAATGGGAGGATGATGGGCTGGGCGTTCAATATTGCCATTCAAATGCATAATTGAACCATTTGATTAATCCTGATGACAGTGGGAACTTCATCAAGCCAGTGTTATGGGTTACCTGGTAACCCCTCATCACACCTGTTGCCTCTTGATTGTGGTGCAAAATGAGATATTCTCTCCATATCTTTGCATGAGCTAACAAGTACTAAAATAAATTGTTCTCTGACAACCATTTTTAATTTAAGGTTGTTTGGATTGGTTACCTTGACATCATATGTGGCCTGCAGCGGCTTATAAAAAGCTCTAACATCCTAACACATAGAAGGGTTAAGAGTACAATTTCATAACATGAGCACACTCTCTGACAATTGCTCTTTCATAATCAGTATGGAAATTAAGAGACTATGTGATTGTAAGACATCCATGTCTGTAGTTACCTCTCATTTCAGACAAGGCACTGCACCTTCTGACTGAGTCTATAAAGCTCCTTGTTATGTGGGAAAAATAGTCTTTTCATGAGTATAGCAATCATTTATCTTATTCATTTTAATGACAACCCAGCTACACCTCCCTGTTCTGAATAAATCTTAAGCCTACATGATATCAGTGAGAAGAGAGATCCCTCACTGATCTACTAAAACATAAATATATTTGACTACAGACTTGTCATTATTATGGATTACATTAAATCACTGTTATAATTGTGTGTTTTTGATATGCAACTCGAAAAAAAGTCCAGACCAAGAGCTTTAATAATTGCATTTCCATTAAAAGTATACATTTATTGCTTTCCTTTTAGCCTGTTTTTTTTCCAAACTATGCATAATACACAATACATAAAAGTCATATTCCAGTGTAACGCCCATGTGCTTAATGCTAAATCTGTCAAATGCAAATTCCCCGTACAGTGAGAGAAAAGTAAAAATGTCAGCATATTCTGATGGCCGATAATGACCGGATGAACACAAGTTAATTTCATCAGGCAGGGAATCAGTGCACATTAGAGAATGATCACAATACCATCCTCTTCCATGCCTCCCTGGGCAACGTCCAGGCTGGGGAGAGGCTCTGTTCGTAGTGTGCGGAGCATACTGCTGTGCAGGCTGGCGCTGCTCCCTCTGACAGTGGGACTACTGCGGTACTGCTGCTGGAGAGTGAGATTATGGCACAGGCTGGCACTCAGTAGGTCAGTCGGGCTGGTGGGGATGTTCAAGCAGGGCTGCGAGCGGTACGAAGACGCAACGATCATGGAGTGCGGACGACGGTTGCCGCCGGGAGATTTGGGGCGGGAGTGAGCCCGCATGCGCGGAGGTGTGGGGGGGCGGGGGACCGAGTAGCTCGAGCAGCGAGACGCTTGATTAATTTGCCTCTCGATCACCACGTCTATGTCGTCGTCACTCTCTAACCCCTCTGCAATCCAGCTTTGGTTTCCCAGTAGGACTGGCAGGCCGGGGTACAGGGTGCCGCCGCTCGGTCCGTCAACAGACAGCTCAGTGAAGTTTGACATACTGTAGCTGGGGCGCATGATATTGTTGCGCTGGTTCACAGGTTTCACCGTGATGATGAGGTTGTGGCTGTTGGCGATCATCATGTCCGTCACCTGATCCAGGGTCTTACCAGCCACCTCTATCCCGTTCACCTCCAGGACCTGGTCATTGATGGCGAGCAAACCCGTGCATTCTGCCAGGCCTCCCGGAACCATACGAGAGATAAAGACCCCTGGAACCTTCTGTAGGCCATGGGGGGTCACGTTCACTGTGGCGCCATCCCTGATGTAGAAACCTAAGGGCTTCTGGGAGCCCTGCCGATAGAGACGCACCCTTCGGTGAGTGTCCGGTAAGATGTCGACGTCAATGATGGACGACACGGGACGGAAATCCTGAGGCATGCCTATCTGGACATGCCTTCTCCTGCGATTTGTATCAGAGAGCAGGGCCACGGCCTGCTTCTTCCGCCGCGACAAACTACTGCTGCAGAAGGTCCCCTGGTCTACCTCCTCTGTAGAAATAGAGAAATAACTATTTAATTACAATAGAGACAGCCATGTATTTACACAATAACAACATAGGCACAATTATGCATACACTTTGTTATTTACACCATATTACAATTGCATGTCCTTTCAGAATTTACATAAAACTATTAGATTATACCAAGTATCAAATTTAATTACGCAGGGAAAATAATAAAAGAATCAAAGAAATCTTAGTTTTTCGTAGTTATTCTTGGCATAGACCGCAGCAGTGAGCTATTTTTACTTGATGTCACTGAATAAGAGGAAGTGCCTAATTAACCAAAAAGCTCCAAATATTGACTAACACATTAATTTCCCTCTCCCCACTGGACAAATGCAAGGACTGCACATTGTAGATAAACATGGGAAGAATGAGGCCTTATGAGTCTTTCCAACAAAATAAAGCGTGTAGATTTTTACAGCATCCTTCTTATATATACCTAAATGATGCAGACCATTAATATCAATATTAGGACAATCAATTCAGCACACAAATTAAGCTGCTAAAGGAACTACAAATATGAAATTGCTTGAAGGTTTATAACCATAAATGGCTAGCTTCTTACCTATACTAATACATTGAAAGTGTTCATCCATGAATTACATATCTTGCCCTTTTTAAAAATTATTATGGTAATGGCTTAACCATGACATATTCGCTATAAATACACTCACAGATTATGTTCTATACCTTCAGCATAAGATCTGATGTATATGAATTTCTAAATTAAGAGTGACATTTCCGGATCACACCACTGACACTGAAACACCCATTCAACATCTTTTCAAACTCTGATTTCCTTATTCCGCTCGGTCCCATACAGATTAGTTAGTCTGATGTACTCCCTATCTATCAGTCAGAGAACAGATGGCCGTTAAAATACTATATAGAGATATTTATAGTGTGTGTATGTATAGTGTGTGTGTGTGCACGTGTATTTCTGATGGGTGTTTTGTTTCTTTGCACACAATTGAAAGTAACCCAAGGCAAAATGCTGCTTCTGAATCCTGCCAGCATTGCTTACATGACAGTGGTAAGTTTGGCCTCTAGCAATCTTTGTTTCAGCAGACTTCAACGATTGGGATGCTGAATAAATTGTGGCAAGGAAACAAATGTAAATAGCGTGTCACGCAAACAAACTCACCGCAGGGGAATTCAGAGCAATTACTCACAAGTAAACACAGATGAACAGCTAAAATGACTTCCCATTTTGGGCGGAGAAACACAATATGTAAACAAATGTGCTGAGGAACAACAAGAGACATTTACTTCATGTCCAGTAAAGCAAAAACATATTGTAGTTATTTCTTTAGTTCCCCTTTCATCCTGTTAATATGAACACAAACTTGTTTGGCTGGTCCAGTTTGACGTTGGACTTTATTCCTCAAAACCATGACCTTCTAATTAATATAGACTAGACCTTTAATTCTAAAGAAGGAGCTAAGCACTGGAAATGATCCCATAAGAGACACAGTTTTAGAAACAACACTGTATAATTTTAAGACATGTAAATCCAACCTTGTCTGATGCTTAAATGAAGGGACATACATCTCAAGACAAGCAAGAGCTATAATTTTCATGAGGGCACTTAAGTTATTTTTAGAAAATGTCACAGGACTGGAGTGTGTGTTTATTTCCTTTAAATGTAATGGACAGGAAGCTAATCTGTCGCTGACACTGCAGCAATCTTACAGAACAGGAGTGTCCTGGCCCCTTTTTTTTTTACCTGGTCTTTGAACAAAGATGCGAAGAAGTGTCTGTGTAGTAGACACAGCCTTGCCGAAATTGTCATCATTGTTGATTGGTAGGAAGTCCCCTTGGATGTCTGCATACGCAATCAGAACTGGAGTACTTGCCAACTGGTGCAACTGTAGAATAAGCTTGTGAAACTGCTCAAACTTTGCTGGTTTGGACCGATCAACGGAAAACCTCCGGAATTCTGCTCCATACTATAAAATAGAGAAATAGTATCAGGCTTGAAGTTGAAGAGCATGGACATTGGACACCATTTTTTTCTTCTTTGTGGAAAAACTGTCTTCACACTTCTGCCATTCTAGGGACTTAAGACTTTTGGTATTGGTCATGATATTGCCTTCAAACTAGCAGTGAATAGTGCATTTGGAAAACATCATTGCCTTTTGAAATGTAGTCTTGTAGCCTGTTATATAACCTATTTAGAATAGAGTTCATTTGAGTGACATGTCTGGTAAACATGGAAGACTTTCTGTGTTCAACTCGAATCCCTCATCAGTCAGTCAATCAGCTGGAACAATAGCCCTACTCTAGCTTGCCTAGTAAACATTCATGCTATGTGGAATTCCTTCCGGACAACTTAATAATTTTAAGCACTGCTCAGTCACATTACTGGAAACTTGAATGCACAAATTCTGATTGATTTATAAATCTCTAAAAAAAGGAAAGTGGCTGTGTACTTTTCCAAACACTTTTCGCACAATACTGACGTTGCAGGCGTGCTCCTTCCCGTCACAATTGTACCACAGGATATTCCTTCGTTGGCCACCGCAGGCGAACATTTTTTTTACATGTTTATTTACCCTTAAGCTACTTAAGGCTGAAAGCAAGTGCCCGAGCAAGATTGTGGAGAAAATTAAATGTACTTACTTTGCTTTTCACTTCGACAATTGAAAAGCTGCGCAAAGACTGCGATTTACTCCGATTCATTTCCCCAGTTGCCTGAAAGCCATCTGAAATAAACTGTATTTTTTTTTCTTCTTATCGTAGCGGTCTTCTTCTAAATAATTCACATCCTTAGATGAGCGGCCCCCCGACCATCGGTACACGTTCCATCAGTGCTTGGAGAAGACAGGACGGGCGGCAAGAACGGAGGCACAAATAATATTACAATGACATCACTTAAGTCCGCCTTTTTCCGTTCTAAAAACGGCTTGACCGCACTACCGGATAGAAGAGGACTCATTGTCAGGAGTGATTTAAGAATTCTGTTACTAACCACACTGGACTGCACTGCAAGCCACCACTGATCCCATTAAATGCACTGAAGAAACAATCGTGAAACAATATATTTTCATTCGGATTTTTATTGTAAAATGTGATTTAAGCATTATGAAACAGTTTAACTTGTAATACGAATATATTAGTACTATTTTCCACAGAAGGCACGTATTGTAATTTTTTCAATAGAATGAGAATAATGACACACTTCATTGTAAAATTGTTGGAACTGAAATCATACATCATCACTTCCAACTCTCTTAAAAGAAGGCTACAATAAGATAAATCAAGACTACAAAAAGATAAATCTACTGTGAGAACCATGATTTAAAGGAATATTAATGTATCTGACAGATGGCTCCCAATGTAGTCGCAATGTACACGCACACATAATTCCATCCTCTATTTAACCAACAGCTTGAAGTCCACTACACTTTCACTTCATCTGGAGGTGTGCCACCGCCGATGGCTGCTAGAGCGTTGGTAACCATCCTCTCCACCATCACCCCTGACGTCTCTCTGGTGTGAGTACCCATGTGGGGCAGCACAAGCACATTTGGGAAGGAGAGCAGTGGGTGACCTCTGTGGGATTAAAAAAAAAACTTCTATGTCAGATGTTAACGCGTATAAACAGCAAAAGCTTTGATAGGTGATCGCACATACAGAACCTAGAGCCTTGGCATTTGCCTTTCATAAATGTTGCAAAGCTGTGTTTATTTAAAACACAGATTAGAACTGAATACAAGTTCTGACCTGGGTAGTGGTTCTGGATACGTGACATCAAGAGCAGCAGCAGCTATAGTTTTTCTCTGAAGAGCATCCACAAGGGCATCCTGGTCAACAACCAATCCTGTATAAGGAATGATGAGTTAGCATAGAGGTTATGCCAGCATAGCATAGAGGTTAAATCAGATCGATAGATAGATAGATAGATGGATACTTTATTAATCCCGAGGGAAATTTAGGAAGGGAAATCAGAGTTTATGGAAACTAGAGTTTACAGATGCCCTTGTGCACCAGTCATTGATTCTGTTCCCCAAATCAAACCCAAAAGTAATTTGTGAATATAGAATTGAAACTGAAATTTGAATTCAAGTAGAATTACTTTAGCTGCAATGAATGATACCTTTTTGGAATACTTAGTTCTCTTTGCATTTTGATTGTTAAATAAATGGTCTGTCCTCGGCTCTGTAATCAGCAAACAATCTGTAGACCTTACTGTATGTTGGCTAATCAATCTGTAGAGCTTACTGTATGTTGGCTAATCAATCTGTAGACCTTACTGTATGTTGGCTAATCAATCTGTAGACCTTACTGTATGTTGGCTAATCAATCTGTAGAGCTTACTGTATGTTGGCTAATCAATCTGTAGACCTGACTGTATGTTGGCTAATCAATCTGTAGACCTTACTGTATGTTGGCTAATCAATCTGTAGACCTTACTGTATGTTGGCTATGTTTGTGAACACAACAGTCTGGATGGAGTGACCACGTCTAGTTAAGGGCAGCAGAAGTAGCAACAGTCTTTCAAAGCAACTTTATATTATTAACTTAACTTATTAACTTATTATTATTATTCGATATTATTAGATATTCTTCACCGTAACTTTATATTATTCAATATTATTAGATATTCTTCACTGTATTTCACAGCTACTTTATATTATTCAATATTATTAGATATTCTACACCTTATTTCAACTTGCATTTTTTTGGACAATAATAGAAGAACATTTAATTTCACTCCAAGGTTTTTAAAATGTATCCAGAAAATGGAGGGTGTGCTTATAATATGGAAAAGTTGTGTGAAAAACTAAGTAATCATCACATTCTTGGTGCAAAAGATTTTTTCTAGCTAATGCAATTAATTACCTTTACCTGTAATTCAAATTCTAAAACCAATTCATCATCATGACTAATTTGGTTCAAGTTCCATTTCCTGGCCTGAGAGGGGCCAATGTGCATGACCCTGTTATAAACGCTGACACATGTGGAACTGTCGTGAGGAAGGAAGGCCCCTTTAGCTATCGACTAAAAGGAACTTGTGATATCATGAGACTTAGGTGTGATTTCGCCTCAGTATAGCGGGAGTAAAGCTGTTACAACACTGGGACATATAAAAGGGTAATACTAATGTCTGTACTAACATTACATACTAGTCATAAAGACATTATTACAACACATTAAAAAGTGTTAAGCACTGGACACTGGACCTCTTATGCAGTTGTGTTATGTCTAGTTCTGCATAAACCCAAACTGAATGCAATAAATTACCCAACAATACTTAATTTTTCATTCACGAGAAACATTTGTATGAAACGGCACAAAGTTTCCCTTAACCTCGGCTTATGTTGATCAGGGTGGCAGTAGGTTTCATGACGGCCAATTCTTTTGCTCCGATCAGCTTTTGGGTCTGAGGGGACAGATTCACCACCACCATGACGAAGTCTGAGCTCCTCAGGAGGTCCTCGATCTTGGCACAGTATGTGGCCCCCACTGCCTGCTCCTCTTCCTCCAACCTGCAAAGGTCAAAGGTCACAGCAGATATGTAACGGCAAACCGAGGACAACCCATGCTGCCTATTCTGATCAACACAATCTGACTGGCTATTCTTGAAGGTATAGTTGGCCATTTTTCTTGAAACACACAGTGCTTCAAAGTATAAAATGCTTCAAGAGTTATAGCGAGTCTGAAGAAATGGTATAAATTTAATATTTTCTGATATCCCTGGGTATGCTGATTGAATGTTGTGGGTGTTTGGTGGATTTGTTTATTTTAGGGCCTACTGGAAAACTCTGAACGTTTATTAGGCCCTCAGAATTACAACGCCTAATATTTGTAGGTCAAGCAGCATTTTTATTTGTTGACAACAGAAACGGATGCACTACAAACTGCATTAACTTTTCTCAGTTAACTTTCTCAATCTGTTGCTGTGTGTGACTAACACTCAACTAAGTTACAGTGAAATGACTGTATGACTTAATACAGTTAAAAAGTAATAAATGTACTGAACTGCCTAACACACAGAGCAGCTGTTTCGGCAATATTTAACCTGACAGCCTAACAATGAGACGATGAGACGATGAGAGACAACAGGGCATACCTCCGGTTTCTGTTGTGATACAGGATTTTCATATCAAATGCAGCCGCTCTTTTGGCCACCTTTAACCCAATCCGACCCATTCCTATGATTCCCAGGGTGGCACCACTAACATCTGTGCCCATGGAACTTTCTGGCAAATCCTCTGTGTCATGGGAGACTGAAAAATTATGTCCTGAAAGCAGAGAAAGAAGAAAGTATAGATTTAGCCATGTTACATCCAAACTAGACTGTAAAATAAGATGATGTTATAGACATCTTACCTTCCATAATTTTTCTTGCAGATGCCAGCATCAGCCCCATGCCAATATCTGCGGTGGCATTGTCAACAACGTCAGGGGTATTGCAAACTTTAACCCCAAAGCTGTTGATCAATGGTATGTCCAAATGGTCAACACCTACCCCACCATTCACTACCACTTTAAGATTGGGCAGTGATTGTAAGAGAGCGTGGTCCACTTTCAGGGCACCACCCCACACAAACACTGCTTGAATGTTGCCAGCGAGCTTGTTTCTGTTCTGAGCAAATTCCTCCGTGGGGATTATGGTGAAGTGCTTCTCAATGCAAGGTGCATAACACTGGTATATTCCTCCTGGTACACCCAACCTGGTGGCTAATATGCATGGTTTCGCCATAGCCTGCATCAGAATGGGGTCAGTCAGTCACAAATGCACTGATAATAATTCGAGTTGGAAGGACTGACAGTAGCCTGCATTTGACAGTCTCTCAGCTGTTCGGTTGACTTGCCTCTACATATTAGTCTACTTACCTAAATGAATACAAGAATGACGTGAAGGAAGACAACATTTCATTCAAGAGGCTAGCTAACAGTTAGTCAACATTCTCCTGACTGAATGCACAGGCTACGAAGTATGCTAAGTAAATGCACAATTTAAATTCTCGCGCAGTAGGTGATTTTCACAAGTGGTCACAAAATCAATACCGAACACATGATCTATCGCTCGTGGACAACATGCAATTACAATGTTCTCACCAATTGTGAATACATGCAACGAGAGCCTCTAACCAGCCGACAAGCCAACTGCAAACTGAGTGACACGATCATTTTTTCATGTCTTCCAGACGCTGTTAATCCCGTGCCGATTCACTGATGACAGCGAACATTGACCCTAGTAACTATATGCTTATGTGCACACGGTTTCAGTCATTGCAACATATTAACTCATTATAAAGTCAGCGAGTTCCCCTATCACACAGGCAGAGACGGGAAAAAATAGCCTATATGTGCATTTTTACATTACTATATGACATAACACTTACCAGCCAACCTCTTATAGATGTAACCTTATAAAGATGTAACCATGCGACAATTAACCCGTGTCAATTAATAATATGTTATCTATTTAATTAAAAGTCAATCCATCTATCTCACTATGCAACAAAACTGTGCTACTGTCCATGCTCGAGTTCTAGGCATCATCCACTGTCAAATCGCCCATCTTGACATGTCAAAAGAAGGCCAGTAGAGGGCATAAAACTACTATGTTAAAAAAAAAGTCAAGACAGACAACTGCCAATTGTCACACTCATTTTCTAGTAGCCTACTCTATTATAAGCAAATGTTGTATGTCACTGATTGTTTTTTTAATTAATTTTGTGATTTTCAATCAATGTGTATATTGTTTCTGTTCCACATGTTCATGGACATTTATCTGTCAGAGTACACATTATCGCTCACGTATGAGTAGTGCATTTTAAAAACACTGTCAATGCATACATGTTCTAGTTCAGTGGTTGACTCCACCTCTGCGCCAGTGGTTCCCCCTCAGTGATCTCAGTGACTGCCTCCCCAGATATGGACCCCAATCTAGCAACAGTGTCTATAGGGCCTTTTTAATTATAAATTAGGTTCCCCTGTCTGTCCCTGCCTGTCTGGCCTCCAGTCATTAGTCACCAGAGGAGTACTCAGACACTCCTACTAAGTCTTATGGACTCTATGAACTGGTCACTGGAAGGGATTTACAGACTCATGTCAGTCAGCATCCAGGTGGAAACCTTTAGAGTATCAGACTCATGTTGGTTGGATGTCTAGCGGTGGCTGTGCCAGTGTTGGGTTAAGCTACTTTGAAAGCGTAGCTTTGCAAGCTTCCAATTACTTCACACTGAGAGAAGTTGAAGTACGGCAAAGCTACCCTAAGGAGAAAGCTACCCCAGGGAAAAATCTAGTTTGGTTAACTAAAGCTACTTAGAACAAAAGAGCTCAAACTTACTAATAAATTAATAATGGACGTGTGATACGAAATTATAACAAAGTATAATACAAAAGTATCACATGCCATGCATTTTTTTTCCCACTTGTTAGGTCATTCGTACAACCAAAAATATACAATACCCCACTATTCATGGAAAACTGCAAGGAATGTCAGCTTTGGTTTTGTATACAATGTCCATCAGTCAGACACCTGCCCTGCAGAAACTAGAGCCCAGGTGGGGGTATTGCTCCAAGCAGGATCACTCAGTTAGCCTGTTAACTTCAAAAATAGTATGCAACAACTTCTCTGAACATTTGTTAATAATAAATAGCAATAATCAATACTTATGATTAATTAACACCTCTGATATTAAAGTTGAGTTTTACACACTATAGGCAAATATTATTCACAGGTGAGCTCACAATCCTGGGATACCTCTGAGTCCTAAACAAAACAATCCCATCTGGCCTTGTCACAAAGACAAAATGTCAGGGATGTTACTGTATATTTGTGTTGTACAAATCTGGATTTTGAATTATCTTACTACAACTTAAACATTGAAGAAAGAAATATTTAACTTGTACCTTTTTTAGACTTTTAGACTTACTCGTCAGTTTTGTAACATCTGACTTGAATTATCTGAACCACTAAAACTTCAACTTGCACCTTTTTAGAGCATTTGAACAGCTTGAACACTGCTCTAAACAATGGGCCTATCTTTTAACTTGTCAGAGCAGAATCTCTTGTTTATACAACACATGAGCAGTCTCTCAAAGAATTAAAGAAAAAGGGGGCAGGGCTGATCTAAGGGGGCTCAATTACTGTAGAGAAGCCTAAAAAAGAAGCAATGGTAAAATAAAATAAATCATTCCTTTCCTTTTATGGCTCAAAATGTCAAAGAAGTCATTTAACTACTTGAATCACTATGCAAATATGAATGTAGTTGAACTACCAGCAAGCTACTGCAAAAATGAGTGAAACTACTAGTGTAATTACATGTAGTTCACTACTACCCAACACTTGTCTGTCTGTCGGGAGGGAGGGCTTCAGCTGTCCCATCGCTCCCATCTGCTCCTCCGTTTCTGCCCAGACTCAGTGAGTCAGTGTCAGGAGCGCACACGCCGTCCAACTCCCAGTGCCGGCCGCATCCAATTAAATTACAGTAGCCCTACATCCCATAATTAATACACACAGAGTGTGCCTTGTTATCAGAGCTTGGACACTGGAACGCCATCATCTCGTTTATTGACGTAAACGTGAGAAATAAAGAAAGACAGGATGTGTTTGCAAATGGTCTGGCCCAGATGCTGTCAGAGCAGGAGGCCTTAAACGAACACCTTTGGTCCATACGGTCATGCTGACTAAGTTAGCGGAACATCCAAATAAACCTAAACAAAGACTGCTGGTCCGGAAAAACCTACTGTGGCTATTGCACCGGGCAGTGCCAGAGCTAAATCAGGTGGTCACGGGGAATCATCGTTGATAGAAAGTAGAGAAAAATGTCTATTTCAAAAGTATTTTTTTTTATAAAGAGTCTATGCCCTACAGATAAATGACCTTATTGAGTTCTGATTAGACAAAAAAAAATACATTAATATCCAATGAATCATAATTATGGGTTTGAAGAATGTATGAATTTATCGAAGAAGTCAGACTGATATTGCCTACATATTACTTACCCCAAATCTGGTGCAATTGCTGAGTCACATGAAGAATAATCTTTCAGTCCAGCTCAGACACTGCTTATATATGTCCACTTTCTGATCAAATCTTTCATGTCATGTCTACCCAGATTAGTTACGCTACTTGTTTTATGCATTCATTTAATAAACGAAATCTGCCCATGTGTTCCGTACCTTTATTGGCACACCGTGAAATGATCCTTTGCATCTGCTGGGCATTTTCTTCTTTCTTCCAGTGTCTGATTCCCAGCCCATATATCCCATCCAGCGTTCCGAGCCAGCTCCGTAGCATGATTCATTAATCCTTTGACCTGTAAACTGGCCCGTTATCCTTGTTGTTGAAAACGTCTCATGTTGGAGTTAAGATCCTATTATTTAGCCCTTCGCAGACGAAGTGTGAAAAATGCGGGCCAGGTTCTTGGTTTTCCAATTGTGTCTACACAATAAGGCTTTGGCTGTATGCCCATGTAATCTTGTTCTTGATCATGTAAATTCAAATGATTTGCAGGTTTACACATACACTGATGATGCCCATGTTTAATACATTTTCATTAATTCTGTTTCAATCGGGGAGAAGATATATAATTAAATAAGCATTTGACTGAAATAAGCAGTAGCCTACTTTAGGTTTATTTAGGTTAAGTTCCGCTCACATGTTACATATGACACTTTAAATAATAAAAAACATATGCCCACTCACAAACACACACACACACACGCACACACACACACACACACACACACACACACACACACACACACACACAAACACACACACACACACACACACACACACACACAAGCACACACACACACACGCACACATACACACACATACACAGACACACCAGATCAGAGTTTATTTGATCTGCCTCTTTTTCCTGTCCATATAGTGAGATAAAGCAGAGTCACTGAACTGAAGCACATATGATACTTTTTATGGCAGGCCGTTAATGCTGTGAAAGCCACATTCGATTATGGCTGAATCTCCACACTGACCATGTGCTCTGCTCTGTTACATGCCTGAGTCAGGTGCCTGTAGGGTTGCACTCATAATCATCTGGTCCTCTTTCTCTCTGTCACTACTGATGACAAACACCACAGTTTGTTTGTTTTTTTGACATATGAAAGAAATCTCGTTATTGTTTCACACCTATTGTTACATTTAAATATAGATTTAAATTGAGTCATGAGGTTGCATCTTGAAGCATATTTTCAACAAAATGTCCTCCTAACAACTGTAATTTCAGTGACTTAACCATTGACGGACACAGCTGTCTATGTTTTGAAGACTGGCATAGTCGGGCATTGCCCTGGTATCTCCTAAGGCCTTTCATCTTGTTACCGACAATCCTTGGCAGGTAGACGAGGTTCTCCTGTCCTTGGCCGTTATATCCATGACTGGAGTCTCTCTCGCTGCGATTCGTCCCTGATACCTCCGCAGTTTATTTATAACATTCTATCCACCAATTAAAGCCAGCCCATCTGTCTGTGGGCACGGGTTGAAAGATAATGCCACCCCTTGCACTTTGCCATCACAAAACAAATGCACAGACAAAAATCACAGGGGATAACCTTTTTCCATGTAAACATAGTCTGTGTTTATATGCTACAAAATACAAGAAGATGCGTCTGATGATTTCCTGCTGAAAATAAATATCCTAAGAGACCATGCGAGGGACTGGTGACCTAGTTTAAATATACTTTATGTTATAATGTATTCCTCTGAAGAATAAAATACCTTAGGTGGTGGGAGTAGAGTGAGCCGCTACTTTGCTGAGCTGCGGCACACGAGACATCACAAAGCTCTTCCTGCAGCCTCCAGCGGGGGGGGGGGGGGGGAATAAGGATGAAAAATGAGATAAAAGAGGAAGTTTGCGGTTCTGGGACATAGAGCATGGCACAGCAGGGACCGGGTCAGGGTGAAGAGCTTCAATTTATCAGCCCCATCAGACATTTTATCTCCACTGGATAAAAACCAAATCGTTTTAAGCCTCACCCAGGTAATGCAAGACTGTCAGTCTACTGGCCCTTAATGGCAGCCCTTTGTCATTCAGTTTCACCAGCTAAGCCAAATTTCAAATGTTGCCTGAATTTATTTATTTCTATGGGGGGGGGGTGCTAGTTATCAAATGCAGTTTGTTGTGGCTTTTATTGCTAATGCTCTTGTCCAAGAACGATGCTCTCAATTATGTAATGCTCTTTCACATGAATAAAGACCTCTATTCTATGGCACATGTTGCATTTGAGACGTGACAGGGGGCCAGATAGAGGATACATTGTGTCGTCCTTTTAAAAGCAAAAGGCACTGCTGTTTCAAATGGAGTCATGGGATCTCTTTAAATGCATTCCATTAGATAGTGGAGAAATCCTTAAATTACATTGTATCTGATAGACCGGGGAAAATTAGACATTCTAGACCTTCTAGGGATCTGCTACTATGACATGTGGCGTTATCGTGATTACCAGATGAGAACCCTGCTGTCTACAGGGCTAGGCTTCAGTTTGGAACGGCAATGTGTATAAATTCCTCATTGTCTCTTTAATGAAAGGATATAGCTCTTCCACGGAGCGCTCGGCTGCCAGGGACGTCCACTTCAAGCTTGTAACACAGAGAATAAGATACTGTTACATGTGACAAGTTCCCAGTATCAATGTCAGTGTTTCAGTGTTGTCATGGTTATGATTATGTATCAATTGTCAGTACAATGAGAAGAATATCCATGTAAGGACTGACTGTGTGGTGGTTGTGATAGCATAGAGTAGCTATATTGAAAGTCCTATTTTTGGATAAATGAAAATACGTTGCTGACTTCTGCTTGGGTTGTTGTATGGAATAGTGCTGTAAGTACGAGGGTTTGCATACCACTTTTTGTCTTGGGGATTGCAGCCACATAGCTCATATATAAAATCCCGGATCACAAATAAGAGTGTTTGAGTATTGGCATATATGACTCAAATTATCTGCCATGATTGACAAAACTCAGGCATGCTTTGGTGCACTTTGGTTCAAGTGATTTCCTCAATGGCAGAGTACTATTGTTCTTTCATAATACCTTTACTTATCAGATGTGGTGACAGTCTGATATACAGGATATGAATCAGATGAGTAATTAGCAAAAGGGAAAACAATGTCTGCATTTGTATCAGAGGTCAGATGCCAATACTCAAACACTCTTATTTGTGATCCAGGATTTTATATATGAGCTATGTCGCTGCAATCCCCAAGACAAAAAGTGGTATGCAAATCAAATCTATTGTTCACTTGATTCCAATATTTTCAGAAAACTGCATCTAATATTCCCTGACTCTGACTGGCATTAATTTGCCCTTCACAAGCATGACAAAAATGAACTTGGGTAGTGAAGCTGTGTGTGTGTGTGTGTGTGTGTGTGTGTGTGTGTGTGTGTGTGTGTGTGTGTGTGTGTGTGTGTGTGTGTGTGACAGAGAGAGACAGAAAGGGGAATTGGGGTTAGAGAGTTTATTTGTCATTTCAGTGTTTAAAAAGTAAGACGTCTCCCTTGGGGCCTCCGTGCATTAAAATGAGCACACAGCACACAGACCAGTGGATGGAGTGTGACATCATGTGACATCAGACCAACATCAAAACAAAACAAATATGATTTGCATACGAGTTTAGGGTCGGCCTGAATGCATACTCAAACACCTATTCTAGAATTAGAACACTGGGAGCATCGGGATGGAACATTCTGGAATTCTGAGAATAATGGAAGAAGTGCTCTCCTCTCTTGTATGGCAACTGAGTCACTGTTTGGCTCGAGCATTGGTGCCCTATAATCTGCCTGCTCTCATTTCGCCTCCTGCAGCAACCACTCTCACCCTATAGGGGCAAAATCATACAGATGTATGTGTGATGGAGAGATAGGGTTCAGACCCGTCTGAACATTCAGATTGAGATAGGTGGAGGAATTCCACAGAGCTACCCAACCCCCTGTGCCCGGACGGCTGAATTAAGCATTTATTTTTAGAAATAATCCTTAGATTACCATGGAGAGGGGCTTGGCATAATCCTTGAGGACTCAGATTGCGCCCAGTGTTGGTACACTCCCTACAAGGGGGGGGGGGGGGGGTCCCCTTTGTTGTGCGGCAGTTAAACTATTGTGTCAGTGGTACGCAGGTCCACAGTAGCCGACTTGTCACATCACTGATGTCGAGACAATGGAATGTGACTCTGTGATAACAATCATGTTTATTATTTATCACTTCATAACATGCCTCATTTCCCAGCCTTGTGGAGGTTTAAAATGCAATAGAGGTTACAATGACTTTGTTAGAGGTTACAATGACTTTGTGAAGATGTACAGCATGATATATATCATTTCGGGACATGAATGTCACACAAGTAATATACGACTTGATTTAAATTATTATCTCTAGGTTTGGCTTTAAACAACAGAGGTGTGTTCATGTTGTTGTTCATTCATAATTAGGAACATTTGAATGGAAAAAAAAACAGTTTTGATAGGATGCTGATTTTCAGGTTTTAATTATCCCATTTCCCTGGAAATCTTGCTTTACAGAATATCTCTATGATGAATACATTTTATTAACTGAAGTTCTTCAAAAAGATGAAAACTGCACAGACTAGTTGTGTTATCTGGTGTGATATCTGCTAGACTCCTGAAGTAATTTAAGACATTATCAGCAATGTTACCCAGGGCCAACTCATCTCCAGCCACAAACTGCCTGAAGATCACATTACCAAAACAGATCTGAAACATTTTGATGGACCTCTATTTTCTTAGTTGTGTAAGCTAGTTTGATAGGGCATAGTTTGGCTACTGTTCACATTAAGGTCAAGCACATGAGCTTGACAATCATGCAATCCATAGTAGGCCTAGGCGTGTGTGGCCTATGCTATTTTAAACGAACCGATTTGTGAAATACCCCGGCAAGTGACTGAAGTCAATCGCCCTCGTAGTCAGTTACAACTTGATATAAATAAAGCACAGTAGACCACCAGGGCAGCGCTATGTGTCTGCTTGTGGGAAAGGCCTCAGATCACTAATGCTTCCAGTTTTGCAAATTGACTTCATAAACAGCACTGGCCCTGTTTGAAGTAATCTGATATCTGAACAATCCGAAATGTCTTCAGTTTGGTTGCTGATATTTTTTACCACATATGTGACTAAATAATTTCTCCATTTTCACATAGCCTCGCTTACGTTTTAGCCTACAGAGTTGCCCTTTGGTATAACTAGTAATCATCTACAAATTGGGGGTAATGTTTGGGCGTTTAATTGGGGACAGTAAAGTTACAGGCATTTAAAGTTACCGCGAAATGTGGTCATGCGTTGTGATAGGACTGTGCTGCCGAAGAAAGACACCAGCAGTTCGTAATAACATTGGTGGCGAGGAGTTCGCACATTATCTGATAACAACGGTCAAATAACTCTGGACGTCATTTTCACCGAAATATATAGACATTTACCCCGACACAATGTAACATTTAACGATAGATAATCGCCAAGGGGGACGTTACTGCGATTGCGGGCTGCGCTTTCTGGAGGATTGACGACGCTTTTTGTATGCCTAATGGAAGATTCTGAAATGCTTTATGGTGGATATGTTATACCGTGGTGATTTTTCGTGTTGAACCGGGGTTTCCTCTTCTTGGATGTATATTTTGGAATCTTCTTTATGCGATTTGTGATTCTGCAGAATCGAACACAGGGATAAAACAATCTCTGTCTACCTCGCCATATCGCTACCCGGGATTTAAATTATCACGTGTTATAACAACGGAACCATAAATAGTAGCCTACATCAAAATTAATGTGGCGACTCAATCTTTAGCGAATACAATCTGGATTGCAGAATGAGCAGGGAAAGACCCAAGAGGAATATCATTCAAAAGAAATTTGTAAGTGCACGTTTGATTTTATGTCTCACTAGAACAGCTTCCACATCAATCTTACTGATGTTAACTTGCAACGTTACCTTTAGTACAATTTAGAAATATCCTAAACCACCTGAGAATCATGCACGAGAGATATTAATTCAAGCATATTTGCCATTTGTTTATATGTGCTCTTAAACGTATCGATCAAGCCCGTCAAAGGCTTCAAACAGATGGGAGTTGTTTGTTTATTGGACGCACGTTATTACTTCAGAAATGGGGCAATACATCTGTTTATTGAGGTGTGTTCGTAAAACGGATTTTCTAAGAATATCTGGAGTCTAATAGTTGACCCCAGAAATCGCTTTGTTTGCTATTCTCAGAACGCAGGCAGCCACATTTCGCCTCTGGCTTTTCCGGGTTCTTTCGCCATCCGCGACTACTAACCCGGTTTGCATTGGCAGTCTTTTTGTAATCAATCTATTGGTGATAGAAGCACTTGGATAGCTTGGTAATCCTCAAAACGGTCATGGGGTTCAAAGTGTTGCACACGGCCATGTATGTAGGAGTGTCTTTAGCATGTCTCGTCTGGTTCAGGACCCTGGATGCACCCTTGATAGCTGTTGAAACCGTCTAATTTAATGTGATCATTCAGACGCAAATGCAGCCTATGTTGGAACTAAAATTAGTGATTGACCTCAGGATTAGGACGCTTCGTTTGAGGCCTTAAGATAGCCATGAAGTCATTGTTCTCATTTTCCTACTCTATAATTTAGGGATATGACTTCACACAGTTGCAATTTGTGTTGCAGTTTACATTAATGCCAGTCTTCTGTTGAAGGAAGCATTGTATATATCTCCCCACCAGTAAGACCAGTTCAGTGCAACTTCAGAAACATGACAACCACAATTATGTTGACTGCCACACAGAACACAATGGAGCGGCTGATTTGTGTGGCAAATATGAGGGCTATGAACGAGATATTCTGGTATTTCAGGGACGTATGTAATAGAACTGGACTATGGAGGATGTGTATGTTTAGTGGCATATTTGTATAGTCATTGTACACTCTCCCATGAGAAAAGGAGAACTCTGAAGAATCTTCATCTGAAATACTGTATTTCCTCTTTTAACTGCTATACTGCTAGTCTATTTGGTGGTTAAGGTTCATGTGTTAGCATACGTGCACATGTTCCACCATTTGCAAAGTTAAGGCATGGTATATACAGTGAGTCACACCTCATGACATTTGATTTACAGCATGGCATGCGGTGCAAAGCTGTATGTCAAGGGTGAACCCTATAAGAAGCTGGGTGGACTAAGTAATAGACTACCTGTGTTGTTCCTGACCGAATGTAAGTTTGGAGGAACAAAACCAGTAATGGTGGACATTTGTGGGCCTGTGCTCTGACAAGTACCTCTGCCCTTGTAGTTTAACCTCAACTCAATTAGTGTAAGACTATTATACATGCTTGGCTTAAGAAGAAGGTGGATGAAAGAACAAGTGGGCCTTTACTGCAAGAACTTAGCTAAAACGACACTTGGCTACACCAGATAAGCACCTTTATGTGATCAAAAGCAATGTTGACACACACACACACACGCACGCACACACACACACACACATGCAGAGTATGTTGTTTGTATTTGTGACAGTGTAAAGAAAGTCACAAGATAAAGACACCTGTTAAAACATGTCTTCGGTGTTAAGAAACTGAGTGAGAGAGAGAGAGAGAGAGAGAGAAATGACAGTGGTTGTAATTGCAAATGACAAGTGCAGGGGGTTGAGAGGACAGCTTTGCTAGTCTGTTGGGCGGTGTGGTGGTCTAAAACGTAATTCACTGCCATGTGCTCTAAAACTTAATTCACTGCCATGTGTGAGGATAAGCACAGCTGCTCCAAGGCTTTTGCAAAATGTAAAGAGGCTGTCAGTGTTTGTTTGAGTAGGCACACAACTGACAAGTCCAGTCAAAGAATCTGACCCACTGAATGGTACACACACTCTCTCGTGCTTTCTCGTTCTGCCTTTTCCCCTTTCTGTCTGTCTCTCTCTCTCTCACACACACACACACACACACACACACACACACACACACACACACACACACACACACACACACACACACACACACACACACACACACACACACACACACACACACACACACACACACACAAGCATTCTCTCTCTTTCTCTCACTGTCTCTCTCTCTGTGTCTCTCACTCACACACACACTCACACACACACAAAAATACACACACACACACAAACACTCACACACAGAGGGCTCTTTAAAGGCCACAGTGTTGCCTTGTGGCATTAAAACTTAATACCAGGCTCTGGCCTGACTTGGAGTATCACTATAATCTGTGTCAGGCCTCTGTCAGGCTCCATCTGAACTGAGTCAACGGAACGGAGATGATTCGGCCGCTGCAGCCAGAGAGATGTGCTCAGCATGTTGTGCTTTCGGGACAGATTGCGAGCATGCAGTACAAAAATGTGACCTTTATACTTATGGAGTGTGTATGGATTGCCTGGAGAGGGAGAGAGAATCTGAACCCTGCATCTGCGGTGGACGGAACCTAACCCACCCTAGCTATCTTGCAACAGTCAGCATTTCACACTCTTCTGATGCCCTCCTATAATTTGTTTTTGTTTACACAGTGGCTGCACCGTCTCATTACTGCTGTTATGTAATTTGATTGGGAGCAAGGATTGTGAAAAAAAGAATAATTATGTAACCTTATTCTGAAGTGAACCTAATGACTTTGCTCCAGCCAGATTATTGTCAAGATAGGCCGGGAAGTAGTTTTGCCAGTGATAAGAAAGATTATCAAAGATCACTCACTGTCCAAAGAACAATAATAATTAATGAGATCTCTTGTCTTACATAATATGCTAGATGATTACAAGCCTGACTAGCTTTTGCAGTTTGTTGGTATATAGTCACATAATCCACACTTGTATTTTGTTAATTCAAATGTTTTGTACCAATGGTTTGTACCATGTTCCGTTAATTCAAATGGTTTGATGTGACCTAGATCTTATATCAAATGATTGGTACACTATCCACCAAACAGACACTTGATGGCTCTTTGGTGTTTGGGCTGTGAGCCTTGCAAGCCACAAATGTATGTCTTGGCTCTCCCTTCAGTGCGATGAAGTATAGACTTTCCATGCATCACAGTCTGCTTTCACTTCAGGTCGCATTCTTTACATTTCTTTATGTCCCTCAATTTATACCACGCAGAGGGAGTTTTTATCACAGGGCTGGTTGTCAAACCTCTGGTACATTATTCCTCTTGTGGCTTAACAGTGTTTGTCAAGAGCCCCCCTTTCGCAGCAGAGAGATCTCGGCCCTCAGAGCAGATTCCAGTCACAGTACATTAACCGACACGTTAACAATGCGGGACACATGCACTGAATTATGGGAAACATAGATTTTCACTCATCTATTTATCGCTTTCAATTTCCATGCATTGTGGAAATATGGCTCACTAATCATACCAGACTGCCATCGGCCACCGTGGTTAAATCATCTGGGCATGGCACGTAACAAAAAAATTACAAGGAAACCAGTGCGGCTCACAATTATTGGTCAGACTTCCCTTGGAAACTGTAAAGAAATCGTAAAAAAAGGAAGTGGTCTCGATGCTTCTAATGTTGGATGGGATCTGATTGTTGACCGCTAGCTTTTCCTCAGTCTGACATTTTGGCAGCTGTGTTGTCATTTCGGTGACACATGCCAGATTTAAATGCTTTGCGCGGTAGCTAAAGGACAGGGTAACAAAAGGATTATAACTACCTAAGCAGAATTATTAGTTTTCCAACAGCCACAAGATAGCCCTTGTAAGTACTTGGCTTATGGTAGCTTGAGAGGAGTGTAATTGTCCACCGACAGGCAAGTCCTAATGCTTCCAGATGTGTTGCAGTCCTCTGTGAGAACGCCATCTGTCCTTGCAGTTGAAGCGAGAGAGAACACCTTATAATTCACATAACCAACACTCAGCCGTCCACCATTTTCTGAAGATTTTTTCGAAGATTTTTTTTGCACATATTTTTTGGGCTCAGAAACATCCCGTGCTGTGCTTCTCATTTGGTCGGGCACATGAGCGTGACATGCTGTAGCAGGTCCAGGTGTTTTCCATCTCAGGGCTCCAGGAGAAGCCGGCCCCGGAGTTAGGGTTAGCAGTCCTAACTCAGCCTGGGGATATCCCCAGTCACAGCGCGGTGGAGGCTGCTGTTCTGCTCTGCACCTCCCATGCTAGACCTGCTGGCCTTTGGCCTGATACTCTCTCTCTCTCTCTCTCTCTCTCTCTCTCTCACACACTCTTTCTCTCTTTCTCTCTCTCTCTCTCTCTCTCTCTTTCAGAGGCTGAGCCAGGTTCTGTTTACATAGATCCTTGAGTGTGAGGCTTTCCTTCTGTGCTCTGAATGGGAGACTCTCACTCAGCTGTTGTTAGAGGGCACATAACAGGAACAGTGGCACTACTGTGAGTCAGGCCTGCCCTTACAATTTGGGCTGATCAAACCTAATGTTAAAAGTTTGACCTGATTTAAAAAGAAAAAAAAAAAAGAAAGAAAGAAATAGCTGCTGTGTGTTTTCTGTCGTTCACTGGATTGGAAATAACATTCGATTATTTCGAGACTCCCCCGGAGTAACTATTAATATTTAACCAACTACCATCCTGCTGGAGAGAGGGAGAAAAAAGAACCCTGAAACATCTTGTGCCACTCAGCCCCAAACGAGCCGCTGTGTCCGTAATGATCATCTGTCATGGAGCAAATCCAGTTTAGAGTTTCATTAGGTAAGGGCAGGAAATTGGGAGTAATGGACGATATATCTTTCCTGGTCAGTTCACATGACATTGGGCCTAATATAAGCTAACGAAGTAATGTGTAATGTCCAGTCTTGCCCCTTGGCGTCCTGCGGCAGTTGTGTCGTCAACGCTCAGCGTGGTAGAACTGAAATGGCCCTCCCAAGCTTGCCTCTGCTTGATATTGAACAAACCAATCTCCCAACCCCACCCTACTGTTGAGCGTAAAGTAAATACTTCCTCATTTGGATGGACTACTTATCAATATTTTTTCACATTCTTGTGAAGAACTTGACATGAGGAGAACTTTTTTTAAGCTGCTTTTCATAGCCAGTTCTATTTTCTCTATCCAAGAATAATTGCGTCATTTTTTGTGTGTCTATTTTTTTGAAGGTTCATCCTTGAGTTTCTCCATGAGGTATTCCTCTTGCAATATATTGCCAGTTAGAGGAAAGCCTGTCTTTAGAGGAGACGAGTTGAGGGCACTGACGGCTTGACTGCTGTCAGAAAAGGCTTTCGACTTGACAAAAAGATGTTCCTTCAGAGCACAAATTGAAGGCTCGTAGTCCTTTTGATATAGTGTTTTGTTCACCAGTAGTACAATTACTGGTAAACCTGAATTATAGATGTGTGTCCCTGTTATTAAAATGGCCTCAAATCAGACCTGTGAGTTTCAGAAAGAGGTCGTTACGTGACTGAGCGTGGTTGCACGCTCGGTCTAACAAAAGTATCAGTCCGCCAGACGACTGATGGCATAAACACCCTGTTTGCTGTGAGAAGCCTCATGTGATTTAGCGAAGCATTGTCTCTCCTAATGCCAAAACAAAGACATAAATCACCACAGGAAATATTCCAAGGTGCCAGTCATCTCCCCGAGCCCATCCCACTCCCAGACATGTCCAGCTGTGCTCTAATTAAGCAAATCACTTCTAGGATCAACACAGACTCCGCCGAGGCACATGCAACCAAATGAAACAAGCCTGGTTTTATATTTTATATATATACATATGTGTGTATGTGTGTGTGTGTGTGTGTATGTGTGTGTGTACGAATGATGTTGAAAATAATTAGTACATCAGTGGCAAGACAAGATGGTGTTTTGTTTTGTGAGAGTGCACCGAGATATAGGTTAGTTTGCTTTTCGGTTCCTGTTCCTTCTGTGCTCAGAGGGCAAACCTGGCACTGATACATTATGTATCGCCGCCGCCGATGTGCCGTAGACTGAAGCATGTCCCAAGCATGTCCCTCCGTGCTTTGTGCTGCCACTCTCCTTCAGGGACCTCTTACCCACACTGGGCCCCCCTTTGTTCCCAGTCTCCCTTTCTATACAAAGGGTTAGGGGATAATATTTCACAACAGTTTTCCTTTTTTTCTCTCTTTTCTTTTTACTGGTTTGACTGACTCGTTCCTTTCCCTCGCAGGGAAGGGTCAGTACCCATCCATTTTCCTTCAAATTCACAGCTGCATTCAATACTGTGGCTAAACAGACTTTTTTTTTTTCTTCTAGAAAAGCCTTATGCCACCACCACCACCGCCACGCACTCCTCGGACTCCTTAAGCCTGAATACAGAAGGCACTGGAGCGCGGGGCGCTGAGCTGATTCACGACTTGGGAAGTTGTATTCCGGTGACAAAAAGCGGACAAAAGAGAAGCATCAAGGCCCATATGAGTGAATGAGCTGTTTGATGTGTGCCAGAGAGTTATAGGTGCACATGAGAGACAGGGAAAAAGAGAGAGGGAGAGAAAGGGAGAGGGAGAGGGAGGGAAACAGAGAGAGAGAGCTGGGAGGCCATGGGCCATGTGGCTGTTGTCATGGAGAGGGAGGGGATGAGGAGGCGGAGCTGTGATATCTTGGCTCTCCCCGTGACAGTCTGTCTTGGCTTCTAGGTGACTATTTGGACGGTGCCGTCAGAGAGAACAAAGTGCCCTTGATAAGTGAGCTAAAACCCTGTCGTGGTGTAATCAGGCTCTTAGCGAGACCCTTGGGCATTGTCTTTTGTGTGCATTACAGCCAGTAAAAATGAGGGACAAGGGCCATAAATGGTACTGCTAAGATTTGTAGTGCTGACATATCGGCATATAAATGTTTTATTTTTTTGCCCGAAAGGGGTGTACACAGATGAAACATATGACAGACATACTGTTGCATATTTGCAGTGTCATCATTGATTTGTTTTTATTTGATTAACTGAGGAATGAAATAATTTTTTATTATGCCGCCTTTCAAACCATGCCTTCTGAAGGAAATGGTAGCTTTACGATCAAAAGGAGATTTAGCTTTTTCCTGCAAAGTAAAGCAAATTACGGTACTACATTTTTACACAGTAAACTGGTTACATTTGATTTTCACCTGGTAATTCAGATAAAATACAGCTGATGTAATTAAGCACACAGCTGGGGGGAAATCCACCACAGTCAACACTTCCCCATTTAAAAAAAACCATCAACTGCAAACGGCAGATAAGATTCATGCGGTGGTGATGTGGCCAAGCCAGCAGCTGCTTAGTGTGGATGCAAACAGATTGAGACAAGTCTAAACACCTCAGTTTTGTTCTTGGAACAAAATCCATGTTTTTCATTACTTGTTTGTAGAAGCTGGCTCTTTTGTCAGACAGAGACAAGCAGTCTTCTACTACTCTCTGATTGTATCACGTAAAAAATGATTAACCTGACAATATTCACACCGCTCATCGTTGTGCGGCTAGTCCCCTAGCAGCTACAGGAAGCAGATCAGACACAAATTCAAGTTGAGATACGAGCACTAAATATAGCCCGAGTCTCAAGCCTTATAGGCTTGCTTTTGTTCAGTGAATGAATGCATGTCGTATCACATGAGCTCGGCATTTTCTTTTAGGCAACATAACTTTGATTCAGAGGGAAATATTCAGTCGATGGATTTATCCACTTGCTGTCTAAATCCTTTGGCTGGCTGACGGTAACAACCCTCTGAGTCCCCACCACCCCCCCCCCCCCCCCCCCCCCCCCCCCCCCCCCCCACACCCCCTTTTTAAGCCTGAGTGTCATAATGGCCCTGCAGACTCTGGTTTAGTGGAAAGTATTCACCTCCTCTAGAGCTCTGCCTGCTAACCTTGATGCCTGTGTGAAATTCAGGGGAGTGGCGTGACACACTGCTTCTTTAAAAGCTCCCAGGAATTCCTGTCTCCTCGCTGCCGAGCGAGAGAGCAAGTGCTCCCAGGAGCTGCAACTGCACGCAAAAAATCGCAGCGTCTGTGTCTCTCTGTGTGTCTCTCTGTGTGTCTCTCTGTGTGTCTGTGTGCCACTGGCTCTGGTGTCTCAGAACAAGGTCACGTTCGACATGTTGGCAGAGACTCGCCAGGGCCTGCTGCTGCCGCCGCTGCTGCCGCCGCTGCCTGCGCTTCTGTTTTTATGTGGCAGTGGAGCACGGCCAAAGGAGTGTAATAATGTTGATGTGTTCTGCTTAATCTGCTGCTCCACTGATACAGAGGCCAGCTGCCGGCCACACAGGACAATCCCAGAGCCTGGGAGACTGAGTGCTGTTTATTTGTGTGGTCCGCCCCACATGCGAGCCCAGACCCCAGACCAAACACACAGCAGACGGGCTGATTTTTTTAGTGAGATGGGTGAAGCAAAAGTATTGATTTTGAAGTGGTAGGCCTCTTGTAACAAGGGCTTTTTTAGTTTTTCTAAGAATGCTTTTCTTGCCATCTGTAGTACAAGCTTCCAGTATTTAGCAATAATGTTAACATTCACGTCTTGTAGGTGACACATATATTGCAATTTTGTGGACTATATTCTTGTTTTAACCTCAAAAGAACAAATATATATAATTTCCAGTGATTAAATAATTGAAAATATAATTGAATAAGAAACTTGTTTAAGCTTGCGGATGAAATATATTCTCCCGCAGAGTAGAAAATGCCGAACTACTGCCCTTACATTTAAGTTGACATTTTAGATAAATAATGGTGAATAATTATCAGTGGGTGAGAACAAATGCGATTAAGCTATTCTGTCTACTTATTACACTGACTTCATTTCATATTAGTCGCAGAATGACATCAATTGTTAATGATGATCCATCCTCATATGTGGAAGTGGATAAGTTAATATTTCTAACAATGGGGTTTAGAAAATTGGATCACAGCGTTCGCCCATTTGTGTCTTTCGCACATGAGTCATTTGTGTTCATATCATGACCACATCATCGTCTCTCAGGTTTGCGGGTTGTGACGAAGTGATGAATACTTCCTAGCGTGTTTATTACAGACAAATACACACACACACACTAACACACACACACACACACACACACACACACACACACACACACACACACACACACACACACACACACACACACACACACACACACACACACACACACACACACACACACATACCAACACCTACCCACACGCGCGTACACACACACACACACACACACACACACACACACACACACACACACACACACACACACACACACACACACACACACACACACATGCTGACGGGTACACTGTCTTACTCAAATAACATGGCAGCATGGAGATGTTGGTGGTGCTTGGATCTGGATATGTAGCGCCTGTCTGTTCATTTTGAGCTGTCCTGTTAAGTTGGGCCTGCTTTGACAGGCTATCTGTATGCAAATCTGGAACAGCGTTGCTTGAAAAGTGCGCTAAATTGTTTGTAGTCTGCTAGCAATTACAATGTAATCCCTGTCAGCGGCCGAAACATTACGGCTTGGCTGTTTGCATGGGTTTCCCTTTCATGACATGGCTCCAAGTCCGTTTGCATGGTGGTTGATGACGGTCCAAACCTCAAGCGTTCTCCCTCAAGTATGGAAGTCACAGTGGATCAGCTCATCTTTTGCCACTTAAAAAGAAATTGAGCTGCAGCTGATGAGGGGGATCTGCACTGGACTGGAGTGTGGAAGTGATACACTGTCTCAGTCTGTGCGGTCTCACAGGTTACCACTGTGATAACAGAGTAAGTCCTCAGCCAAGGTTTTGACAATGATGTTAAATTCTTGGACATGTAAGTCTATTACGTTTCTCTAAAGGGACCTAGCAATTAGCCTTTTGCTGGATTTCAACCCTTTTTGCCATGAGGTAAGCTGTCCTTTACAGAGAGCCCTGAGTGAAAACATATCTGTGCCTGTCGGGTGAAGGACTTAATTTGCTCCGAACCAGTGAATGTTTTAATCATACCACGTTGTCTGGCATGGTTTGGCTCTCCTCTGTAAAGCACAAGTCTGGAAGAGGAAGAGAGACTCTATGGAAACAGATGAGGGCATTAAAAGGAGAAACGTGAGGATATTGCAATTGGCACACAGGAAACTGAGATAGTCAGAGGGTGCCCTGTGTGTCAAAGATGATTAGGTGTTTAATTTAACCTCGGTTTGGAACTGAAGCAAAGGAAATTCAGCTCAAATTGATGTGAGAGTTTCATGTGAGACTCAGTGAACACATTGAGCACCGTGTGCGTGTGGGGACTGAATGTGCTCTGTGAGGCTTTGGCCCTGTTGGGGAGTAGTGAACTACTCGTAATTAAGTTTAACTAGTGGTGTAACTACCACTAGTAGTTAAACTACATTTTTTACAGTAGCTTGCTGGTAGTTCAACCACATTCATAGTTGCATAGTGATTCAAGTAGTTTATTACTTTTTTGCCTTTTCTTGTGTACTGAAACTAAAAACAATTTTCACAATTTTTTGTATTATATTTTGTTATAATTGTACATTGTCAATTCGATTTTTTTTTTACACAAAGTAGTTAGAACAAATTTTTCCAATTAGCTTGGTTGAACTGAACTAGCTGAGCTATGGTGAGCTTTACTGTAGTTCAAGTCTTATAGCTACACTTTCAAACTAGCTTCCCAAGCATGGGGCCTGGTTAATCAGATAGAATTCCAATGGACTCAGGATAGACTTTGACATCTCGCATTAGAACGTCACCCATTAGGTCCTTTGCAACAGAAAAGCAGCGTATCTCTCCATTCATTTGATCAGAGCAGTCTACAGACACAGTTCTTCTCACTGAAGGATTGTGGGAGAGAGAGAGAAGGAGGGAGTGTTGTGTAGAGGATTACATCTACATTCAACCAGAAAATCTTCCTCGGGCTACAACTGATCCCAGATGCAGATTCAGACTGTGGCGACGTTCACCACCCCGTTTACTGCTGAGGAGGCTGTTGTCCTAGATAACCGTCAGGGCTCACAGTTACGTGTACGTGACAGGCAGGTTTCTTGTCGTTACTTTGGTTCACATACGCCCGTCTTTATCTGTGTCTGTGTCTGCAGCGTCAACACTGTTGCTGCAACCACTTCTCATCACTGCAACCGCTTCCCTCGCCGTTGTCGTCAACAATGTCTCATCAGCCGTTTCATCCCCCATGCCTTTGAGATGGGGGTTGGCCTGGGATCAGTTGTAGGACAAAGCCCTCAGCTCAAGAGAGTAGGCCCAGGGACCCCACTTAACCACAAAACAACTGACCTGTGTCTGTAGTGACGGTTGGTCAGTTACACATACCACACATACCACACTCTCCGCAGCCCCTCGCAGGAAGAAAGGTGGTGTTCAGAGTGAAGCATGCTCATGTTCGCCCCGTGTAAAGTACTCATTATTGTCAAGGGCGTGACTCGTGGGAAGGAGTTATTTATAATTTGGTGTTTCTTAAGATCAAATGGATGGAAGTATTCATAAATTAAACATGTGCCGCCTCACACAGTCCCTGTGGGAGCGAACTGGAATTTGAAGCACATGCCTGAATGCTATGATGAATGCTACTGTGAACGTCTGTTTGCCAACACCAAGCCACTGCATGGCTTAGAGCAGTCTGAAAGTGCTCATGTATTGATTGGAGGCCTATGAGTTTCATTTGTTGTGTGTGTGTGTGCGTGTGTGTGTGTGTGTGTGTGTGTGAGGCAAGAAAATGTTTTCTTTATGGACAAAGAAGTTTCATCCTCTTAGTAGGGGGTAATTAATCACTGGAATGCAGGTTTTTTTTTCCTGAATCGCAGCGACAGCAGAGAGAAAATAGCGTAAAGCCTCACAGTCTTTGAGAGGAACACGTTGTACACCCCACTGAAGTTGGTGGCTATTTACATTTGGACCATTTCGCAGTGTATCGCTGTCGTCTGCGCTGAAAGCGGCTGCAAACCGGCTTTTCTCTTTTCCAAAAACCAGCCAGGCCGGCTCCTGCTGGCTGTGCTGAATGGTATGTGAATGCAGCGAGAGACCGGCGCTCGACTGTGCGGCGGTCCCCTGCGCTCGGACCTTGGCCAGAAGTGTTGCATTGTTGCTACAGCAGGCCTGACCTACAGTATTACTTTCACCCGGGGTCTGAATGGACTCCAGAAGGAATTTTAGCTTGTTGTGGTTGTTTGAAGCCTAGCTGAGTCAGGGTGGAAAAGGGAGGTCTTTTGATATATGTGTGTTTCAGGGCTAGTGCTACAATTTGGTGTTGCATGATAATGAAATAGCAGAAGTGTAGACCACACACACACACACAGACACGCACGCATGCACGCACACACACACACATCCCACACACACACTCACACACACACACACACACACACACACACACACACACACACACACACACACACACACACACACTCATATGCACACTCACAGAAGCACACACACATGTGCGCACCCTTTATGTGAGAAAGTAATCGATTGTGTGAATAGCTTTTGAGAACCAGGAACTGTGGGAAGCAGCAGGGGAAAGCCGCGGAGCAGGAAGTGGGAGCCATCTCGCTACTGGGAGAAGAATGTGTATTGTACAAACAAGCTGTTCACCCACAGGGAATGTGTGTTATGATAACAGCTAGCATGCGTGTTATGATAGCAGTCAGTATCTACAGTAATAAGGATCTCTCTGACACGCGCCTGCTGCTGCTTCTCTCTCTCTCGCTTATGAGAAAAGCCCACTGCCACAGCGAGTCTATTTATAGCCCAAGTGATCGACGTAGACAGTGTGGCTGTTTCCTTTGTTTCTCTTAAAAATGCACATTTATTCGGCCCCAGTGAGTTTTCGTCGCCGCAGTGAATCAGACACATCTCGTTCTCTGTGAATCACTCGATGTGATTTTAATTTCCTCTACACAGCCGCTATTCACAGATAATGCCACGGTGATATTACTGGACGAGTCATATCAGTGCGTTCGTGTCCTTTTTGACATTGATATATTCCCCACCCCAGGAACTGTAATAGTGTAGTATAGTAAATATGTATTTTAACAGATACGCGTTCACAGTGTGTGTAAAAGCTTTTGTTCAGTTTGTGCCTGCATTTAAACATTTCAAGGGTTTTTGCAGGTATCATAAGATCATATCACACAAATCATTCTGGGAGGTAGTTTCTACTCCACCCGGAAGCTTCTGTCTGGAGAGCCAAATAAGGAATGAGTACTCAGTGAGTGGAAACTCATTGAGAACTTTTGCAATGTCGTCCGTGCAGTTCATGCCAGAGGATGTCGTCATGACAGCTTTGCGGAATGGATGAATACAGTAGCTGTAGCAACACTGAGTGTCTCTTTGAGCTCTATCTCACGAGCAGCGTTATCAGTGATGCAGCCATCTGGAGAGACAGGCAGCTGGGCCCTACCTCAGTGGGACTGAGTGGCTCCAGGATCACGGTCTGTGAAAAGACATAAAGAACAGAGGAATTTCAAGGCCTCCTGGTTCCTTTGGTTCCTTGTAACTTGAATAAGATATCTCCAGTAATCTTACAACACATCTGGCATCTTTTTAACCATTGTAATTGCCATTCAGTGAACTTCAACACTCTTTACCCTAGATTAAAATACTTAAAATGGGGAATATCTGACAGTAGTCACATTTTGTCCACAATCCCCTGACTGCAGTGACAGTTTATGGCATGTGAAGTTTTCCATAGTGTGACTGCTGTACGTTTTCTAGTCTGTCTCCCCGCCACTGCTCCACGGATCTCTACATTCCTGAAATGCAGCTGGTTTTGTGTCGTTCCTCTTTGCGTTTGCCTTTGGGCACTACTCTGGAACAGCGCTAACGCTAACGCTAACGCTAATGCTTGCTGCACTGCACTGCACTGCACTGCACTGCACTGCACTGCACTGCACTGCACTGCACTGCACTGCACTGCACTGCACTGCACTGCACTGAACTGAACTGCACTGCACTGAACTGCACTGCACTGAACTGCACTGAACTGCACTGCACTGAACTGAACTGCACTGCACTGAACTGAACTGCACTGAACTGCACTGAACTGAACTGAACTGAACTGAACTGCACTGAACTGAACTGCACTGTGCTCTGCTCTCCTTTGCAGGATGATAACGATGGCATCCCCTGGTCGGAAGAGCGCGTGGTGCGCAGGGTGCTCTACCTTTCCCTCAAAGAGTTCAAGAGAGAACAGAAGAGTAAAGTGGTGGGGAAGAACCGCCACGGAAAGGGGGTCATTAACGGTGAGTAAATGAGCCTCGAAAATACTTTTTATGAGTTCAGTGATGTAGCATATTATGTTAAGTTTGTATGTTTTACAATTGGTGATTTTATTCTCTCTCTCTATCACACACACACACACACACACACACACACAGACAGACAGACACACACACACACACATACATACACACACACACAAAAAAACATAGACACAAGGCCTTGAGTGATAAAGCATTTTTTTTTGTCGTTCTCTACAATTATTTTCATAGCAACATTTAAATACTGCCCTGAAACATTTATCACAAGGGCCCTTTTATTTTTCATAGCTCTGTCTCAGCTGTGAGTGTTGGTATCTATCATAGTGAAGGTGAAATCACTGATGTTACGGAACACCGCTCCAGTAAGACTGCACAAACCAAATTAACCATAATTCATTGTAATAGGCAGTACATTGAGACAGTGTAGAGGCCAGGACACTGCTAGATTCTGTCACTGACACATTGTTGCGAAAACAGTTGACAGAAAGGAACTGTTGTCTGTGAAGTCCTTAAAAAGATGTTGCAAACTCTGAATCACCTTGGAAATGTACAGACAGACGTATAAGTCAGAGGCTAGTCTGCTTTCATTTCCTCTAATTGGACTTCATAGGTGCTGATTCCTTGATGCCACAGGCATATCTAAGGGCAGCCTCCACTGTGGTTGTCATTCTGAGGCCCAGCGGTAGCCTGACCTTCTCGTGAGCAGTGGGAAACTGTCCTCAGATCTGCACTCTGACGGGTGCACTCTCTATTCTTATCGTCTCATTAGGATGGCAACGTGTTGCCCAGGAAACCCACACGATCAAAGTCTCCCCTTAGTCTTTGGAGCACCAAATTGTCACCAATTGTCTTTTTTTTCAAACCCCTTCAGTTCTCAAGCTTTATATTGTTTAGGGAATCCATGTTTTCTCGAGACCACTGTATCTATTATGGTAATAATACCTCAGTTAAAAGAGTGAAAATCATTTTTCGTTGGCCAGTCCTGAAACAGCGCTGCCACAGACAGGCAGGGCTGTGGACACCGCTTTCCATAAATTCTTTTTTCTGGCCATTCTTTTTTCCAGCTTATTAGTATTACTATTACTTCTCTTGCCATGATTGCTCCCACTATGTGTTTAGTAAGGCAAATTAGGGCCCCCGAATAATGCCCTCTCTGTGCGGTTTCATTTTCTGAGCCCGGTTTATTACACCCCTACCAGTCTGAGTCATTCTCCCTCTAATGGACCAGAGCTGCCCAGAGCGGTGCCGCTGCCAGCCAGGCGCATTTCAGAAGGACAGAAGGGCGCCGGGCAGCAAGGACCTGCTTGGCCAGGCCTGCCCGCTTCTGAACGTGCTTCTGCAACAAGAAGGGCCACACTGGTGGTGGTGGTGGGATCAGTGCAGTGTAACATAGTATAGCGTAGGAACTCACCGGTGGGTAAAGGGCTACAACTTGTCAACTGAGAATTAACGAGGTCCAAGTGCAATTTTGAGAAAGAACGTGATTGAAAATCCAGAATCAAATAGCCACTATTCTATGAAATGTGTTATTTTTATGAATAATATCGTATTATTTGATATTATTTGGTCACATTTGCGGACACTTCAGATTCTGGTTGACGGACTGATACTCTGTGACGCCGAGTTCGTCTTTATTGATGTTTTCTATTGTTAGAGAGGACCGTCTGCAGGGTGAGGGAGTGGGGGTGGGGGTGGCTGTGATCACATGCAGGACAGGGTGCTATTTCGGTTAGACCGTTTCCTCTGTGGTTGAGGAAAAAAAAGAATTTTGTAGAACTAGTTATCATGATTATACTTCTTCAATGGTCCTTTTCTTCTTTGTGTCAGTGAAGCATTGTGCTGATTTTTTTTACAGCTTGTTCCGAAAATTGTTAGAATTTTTGGTACATCCAAAACCCATTTGAAGTTGACATAAATAAATTGCAGACTCAAAATGTGAACTGATTAAAGGACAGGCAGTAAAGAATCATGGCTAGCCACTCAGGAGAAAAAAAAAGCTGTAATCACACATAAAAGCTGAGAAAGCTTCCTGTCTGGCCCAAGCCTCTACCAGGACCGCAGTGCTTTTGTAGTCACCCCTCCTGGCTCTCCCTTTCTCTCCCTTTCTCTCCCTTTCTCTTCATTTCTCCATACGACTGTGACTCACATCAAGGCGGCGAACTTGCCAGGAGTTCTCGAGGAATTCTACAAAGCCCTGGCAGAGAGCCCTTTTTTGAGCGCAGTATTAAGAAAGAGAGAGAGAGTGAGAGAGAGACAGAGGGAGAGAGAAGGAGAGGGAGAGGAAGAGGGAGAGAGAGAGAGAGGGAGAGAGGGAGAGAGAGAGAGGGATAGCGTCCCACTTCTCTTGCCCACCTCTGTCACTCCTGTGCTTGCTCATGGTCTTAATCTCGTCATTATTTTTCCCCCTTCTTGCCTTTTAGGTGCTTTAGCAAATGGCCATTCGAGCGGATCGAGTTCCAGGTCGACTGCGTCAAAAGGGGGCATGTTCACGGGCTCCTCCAAGGCAGACCGGTGCCGGCGCCTGGCCCCGGGTCACGATGGGGCCAGCGAATCCTCCGAGGAGGGGCCTGCACGCAAGCGGTGAGGATGGCGGTCATCATGTCTTTTTTTGCATATAGATATTTATTGAATCACTGTTTTTTTTTCAAAACAATGATAGTGTCAAGCACCAAACACCACACACACTCTCACACACACACACACACACACACACACACACACACACACTCTCACGCACACACTCACAGTTCCGTACACCTCTTTTCATTCATTCCCAATCAATGTGACCACAAAATCAGCAATCTGTTCACGGCAGTCTAAAAGGCATTAGAAGATGCCAGTCGCTAATTTCAAGCAAAGTGGATGTATTTGGAGCAAGAGGGAGAGACAGCGGAGGCAATGATTGCCGCTTGCTCTGTAATCTGTTCAGAGGACTGCCGGGGATGGAGGCACAACACAAGGCTTTTCCCTTGATGCATTGCAATATGCCTGGTGAATTCCATTGTGGTCATTAGCCGAGATGGCTGACAGTCAGCATCGAGTGTTCTACACTAAATGCCACAGCACTTACCTCCATTTGTTTTTTTTTCTTCTCAAAATAGCTTCTTTTGTTGCTTTTTAATATACTAATACTGCACTCTATTTGGACCACCTCATTCCCCGTTCACCTCAGCAATATGACATTAAAAGAAAAAAATCTTGTAGTGGTTTTCAGATTTTCAAGTGAATTACCCATTTGGTGAGGACAGGTTTATTGAAAAACACCCTCATTTGTTTAGGTTTGTAGTCTTGTATGCTGTGTAATCTTGTGCACTGTGTAGTCTTGTGCACTGTGTAGTGTAGTGCACTGTGTGGTCTTGTGCAGTGTGTGGTCTTGTGCACTGTGTAGTGTAGTGCACTGTGTAGTCTTGTGCACTGTGTAGTGTAGTGCACTGTGTAGTCTTGTGCACTGGGTAGTCTTGTGCACTGGGTAGTCTTGTGCACTGCAGTCTTGTGCAGTGTGTAGTCTTGTGCACTGTAGTCTTGTGCAGTGTGTAGTCTTGTGCTCTGTAGTCTTGTGCTCTGTGTAGTCTTGTGCACTGTGTGGTCTTGTGCAGTGTGTAGTCTTGTGCACTGTAGTCTTGTGCACTGTGTAGTCTTGTGCACTGGGTAGTCGTGTGCTCTGTGTAGTCGTGTTCACTGTAGTTTTGTGCACTGGGTAGTCTTGTGCACATTAGTCTTGTGCACTGTGTGGTCTTGTGCACTGCTTAGTGTAGTGCACTGGGTAGAAACTGAGGAGGCGTCTCTCAGCAGTCCTTAAACGTGAATATTTTAGGAAGGCAACTAAAAGTGTAAGGTATAGGTTATCTCTGTTAATGTAAATACAATTTAAAAGACAATAATACACTGCCTACTATGATATGCTTATGTTCTTATATACTTGTATTGTGTTACTGTATAAATTATGAATTTGGATGTGTGGAGAGTGTAAGCATGAGCATAAAACTTTATTTTGCTGCCAAGGATCTGTGAAGGACTGAGTCAGTATGACTTCTGGAGTCAAAACGATGTCAGCACTTACCACTTTTGGAAGCTGACCTTTTCCACCTCAGACTTCTTGTGACACCGTAATCAGCCTCAAATTGAATAAGCTACTGAATGTGTTCGACCGCCAACCGACAGCTGATACCAATTAAAGGAGATGGTGCAGCAGTTACAGATTCAATTGCGTCTTGGGGCTCAGGCATCCCAGGACGGCAGCGCAGTGACGTTGAACAAGGGGAAAACAGATACCTCTGCAGGCTGTTGTTGAGACCGCCAACAAACTTCGCTGGGTATTCTCTCAGTGCCTCAGAGTCTCACAGCTCCCTCTTTCTGATAAAGACATACGTCTGCGTCCAGATAACAAACGCTTCCCTGTGTAATTATTCCATCCCTCTCATCCGCAGGCAGGAAGCACCCTCATGGCTCCCTCTTGAGATGTATTCTCCCCCTTCAAAAAAAAAAGAAAAGGGGGTTGAATGAAAAACTGGGCCACTCTGGATGGAAATGACTTTGCATGAGATAATATCTCAAGATAGCCTGCAGATTTTGATAAGAGACTCTATTTCTCTCTCTCTCTCTCTCTCTCTCTCTCTCTCTCTCTCTCTCTCGCTCTCTCTCTTTCTCCCTTATGTGATTGAGTAATGTGGTCTGGGGCCTGAGAGAGGGCGAAAACTGAAGGTTAATGTATACACAGGCGACGCGGTGTGATGGCGTATATATACTCACAGGGAGAAAGAGCTGGGCCAAGCGGTTCTGCTCCCTGACTAAGCTCAGCCTCCCCAAAGCCTCCGACACACAGCAGGCCAGAGGGGGCTAAATAATTGCCCCCCCCCCCCCCTTGTCCTGCTTCGCCTGCCTCTGCGCAGAAATAGCAGGTAGTCTGAGCTCCTAATGATTTATGCCACCAGTGAACGGAGCCATGTCTGATCCTCACCCAGCAGTCATGCAAAGACCGCCAGAGTTAAATATATATATGCTTCTTTTTCCTTTTCCCCTCTTCTGTCATGAGATTGAAGGTGAAAGGATGTCATTAAAGTAGATTCTAATCTACACTGAATGTTAGAAAATGGAGGCACCTTCTCAGCCGTATAGAGAGGTACATGCATACAAGTGCTCATATTTAAAAAAAAAAATGTATTTGTGTGTTTTGAAAGGCAAAAAGGGTGTAGGTGCTTAATTCATTTATTACACATTTTTCAACAAATGAAAATGAGGCTTTCTGTTGTGAATAGGAATGTTTGTCTTAGCTTCCTGGTTCTAAATAAATCAGCACTCAATATGTCTGTGTTGAGGGCCTGTCCTTCTCCTCTGTGGCATCTGTTCTCAATCTCCCCTTCTCTGTCCCTCCCGTAGGCCCAGGCTGCAGGCTCAGAGGAAGTTCGCCCAGTCTCAGCCCAACTCCCCTAACTCCACCCCGGTCAAGATGGTGGAGGCCATGCCGCTCAGCCCCGTCCCTCCACCCAGCCACCTCTCCAAGCGCCGGCCCAAGACAGAGGACTTCCTCACCTTCCTCTGTTTACGAGGTAGGCCTCACAGAGCCTCCTCCTCCTCCTCCTCCTGTCGCAAACCCTTACTCTATTCAAACTGCTGCTGTGATACTGCTGTTTGGCCTACTGTGACACTGGTACACACAACAAAAAAGGAAACAACTCTGGAGGGCTTTTATTTTGTCCCGTAACTTTACCCCTGTCATCACAGGATGTTGCTGCTTTGTTAGCTGGTTTATTCCCCCCCCCCCCCAGTGGTGATGTAGAGAGAGCGCTTGCTCTGTGTCTGGGGGTGAGCGAAGACAGAGAAAAGACTGGCTAGAGAGTACGTCTCACTTTTGCGACATACTTTTTCAAAGTCGTTGGAAGGTGGCCGTGTTTTACTGGCGCGTCCGTCAGTGCTGCGATGGCATTCGCTGCAGCATGCGCTGACGTTATTTACTGCACGTGTCTATCTGCTGGCTCGCCTCCCGGGGCCCCCGTCGGAGTTACGGGCCATCGCAGCGCGCGTGCAACGCTTTGGGTTTGTTCTTCACCTCAGTCTCAGACCCAAATCGGTGTTTTTCCTAAGCTTCAGTGACAGCTTTCCATTTACCCGGGCCGTGACCAGTGCCAGAATTAGTTTTCTTGGCTTTATCTGATTATGTTGCCATGGTGGGGGGGGTTGCTGGGGGAGGCGATGGGGACGAGAAGGGGGGTGAGAAGGTTTGGAATGTGCACCTTTGCGGCTGCCATTCATTCATTGCTGCCAGCTCTGTTCATCAGTCACCCCGAGCAGGTAGCGTCTGCTGGTGTCTGTCAGTGCAGCCTCTCTGTCTCATGTTTCTCCCTGAAGCGTTCTCTCTCTGTCTCTCTCTGTCTCTCTCTCTGTCTCTCTCTCTGTCTATCTCTCTATCTCTCTCTCTCTCTCTCTCTCTGTCTCTCTCTGTCTCTCTCTCTGTTGCTCCTCTTCTGGCCGCTTTTCAACCTTATGAGAATTAATAAACCTGAGACCAAATGTCTAGACAGTATTAAGATAGTCCTTTTATGCCGAGGTCAGTTACTGAAGAACGGCTCTATTTTTTTTCTTCCTCTCAGAAGGGCTTGGCAGTTATATTTCGTGCGGTGAATGAATGATCACAGGCGACAGGAATACGATGAGGTGCTTTATTGTGTCTGTGCGACGCTCATTTACCTCCCTTCCATATCCTGTTTCAAACCTCGTAGCATCAAACCGGAACAAAGATGTCTGAATAAAATCGAATTAACTCTCTTGTCTACGCGCACATACACGGACACACGGACACACACAGCACACGCATACAACACACACACATAGACCCTCTCCCTCTTTTATTCCCCTTCCACTCTCTCTCTCTCTCTCTCTCTCTCTCTCTCTCCCCCCACTTCCCTCTCTAACACACACACACACACACACACACACACACACACACATACATACAACGCTCTGCAAAGTCATGGAGCTCACTGATTAGATTTCCCTTTGACTCTTGGCTGAGGGCAAAGTGGGTTAATGGATTTCCAGACATAAAAAAAGCAAATCAAAGCATCTCCTCCACTAGACCTACCCCCTCCTCACCACATCATCACTGACCCTTGTCTGCTATTTGCCCATCACCAAGAAAATGGTTAACGCCCCAACCAACCCCCCCGACCCCCCCACCCCGGATCACTGAGCAGGTGCCGAAAAGTGTCCTGCGTCATCTGAACCATATGCCGGTTTATCGTGAGTGTCATCGGGGGGCGTATCTCGGCCAGAAGAATCCATTTAACAGTCATTATAATGACAATCATCTCCGTCTCAGAGATCACTGACTTCTAGCATTGTGAATCTTGCTTCATGATGTCAGTGACAGAGGTTGTGTGGGCTGGACTAACTCATAACAGGATTTGTGGTCTCTGCGTAAATTCTGAGGTCTCTGCAAAAACATATCTGGTTTGAGGCCCCGGTTGTCAGTATAAGAGAGGCCCCACGTGACGATGGGGGGAAAAATGGGCTGTATTAGTGGCAGTAGAGTAGCGCTGAAGAGAGGCCTCTTTCTTTGTTAAGTGTTTATTTGTCACGAGTAATTTGTCAGCTGTCATCAACTTACACAGGGGAACATTATAACAGGTTTGCCTCAGACCAACACCCATTGTGGGTTTTAGAGGAATTAAGTTTATGAGCAGTCATGTAGATATATTTATCATGCTGTAAACATAGACATAATGAAGCGTGTTACAGACAGAATATTTTATGTGAAAACATTATGTTTTTTTTTTTTTTTACATTCTGCTCTTGAAAGCCATATTCCCAGTATTCTGGCCTGAGTCACTGTTGCAATGAGGAGGGATTGTTGCGCTTATCCCATCGGGGCGAGGACAATAGGCCAGAGCTTTAAGAGCACGGGCCGTCCGTCAGAGATGGAGGCTTAGCCCTCTCCCCCCAAGCTATCAGGAGGCCCAGGGCCCCCCCATCTGAATACCAGCCAGTCCTGCTGTCACCTAGAGATTACCGCTCGTCAAGGGGGTGCCCTGACCTCTGCCAAGCCAGCCCATGGCGGCCCTAGTGCTCTCTCTCTCTCTCTCACTCACTTTCTTTCGCTCTGTCTCTCTTTCGCTCTCTCTCTCTTTCGCTCTCTCTCTCTCTCTCACTTCCTTTTGCTCTCTCTCTTTCTCTCTCTCTCTCTCTCTTTCTTTCTTTCGCTCTGTCTCTCTTTCTCTCTCTCTCTCTTGCTCTCTCTCTCTCTTTCGCTCTCTCTTGCTGTCTCATTCTCTCGTGCTCTCTCTCATGCTAGCTAGCTAGCACTTCCCTGAGTCCCTCCCCCCCCCCGACGCGCGATCACATGCTAGCACATGCTAGTGCGGTGGCGGGCGCTGGACTCGGTGACCTTCCCCTCACCACCCCCACCTACCCCCCACCACTCCCCCCCTCCCCTTCCCGAGATAAATGGCTATTCATGGCCTCCAGAGCGGCCGCTCCGCTCTCCTCTGCTCTGACACAGGCCCTTCATTGTGAGCAGGGCCGGGGGCCGGGGCCTTCGGTGCGGATCAGCAGTGGCCCAGATGAAGGGAGGACAGGGCCGACTGGGCCGACTCCGACTCAGCCGGGCCATTAGCCACTCGGCTGGGCCCCCTCCGGGCCCGTCAGCACACGGCAGAGGCTAGTTGTTATGACACTCCCTCGGCCCCGGGAAGAAAGCACAGGCTGTCTGATAGGGGGCTTCCTTTTTTTCCCCTGCCTCCCCTTTTAGAGATATACAGTGCTGTCATGAGGAGAGGTGTATATTACATGGCCAGTCCTCCCTAGTCCTCTTTTTCTCACTCTATCTCTCTCTCTCTCTCACATTCTCGCTTTCTCTCTCTGTCATTGTCTCTCCTCTCCTACCTCCACCCCACAATCTCTGCCTATTATTATGTCTTTCTCTCTTTCTCTTTCTCTTTCTCTCTCTCTCTCTTTCTCTATCTCTAACTCCTCTTCCTTTCCCATGGGTCAGGTTCTTCAGCGTTGCCCAGCAGCATGGTTTACTTTGGGACGGCTCAGGAGGATGGGGATGTGGAGGAGGAGGAGGACGAGGAAGATCAGGAGCAGGAAGCAGCCACCAGCGAGGCATCAACATCCTGCCAGTCGACTCCACGGAAACACAAACCGCCCGGCAAACCCACAGCCAATGGCCACGGTAGTTTTATATGTTCACACACACACACACACACACACACACACACACACACACACACACACACACACACACACACACACACACACACACACACACACACACACACACACACACACACACACACACACACACACACACACACACACACACACACACACACACATGCTGGGTTGATTTATTAGTTTAAAGTTTTCAATAATGCTAACTCTCCACCTGAGTTACAGTGTTCAGCTCAAGCTTCATGTCTTTGAACATCAGGAAGTGTTCAGTACGTGCTCAGGTTTTATTGTTTTTCTGTGTCCATTGACTAACAGCAGCTGACAGAAGGGGCCATTTGGTTCCCATTTTGAGGACCCCAGTGAGCAGTGTGGGGAATAATGGCCCTTGCTTTTTGTCACAACATGAAGTTAATGATCCGTGGCCACACTCATCGGAGGCCATGGCTACATGCTCTCTCGCTCTTTCTCTTTCCTTCTTATTTTCTCTCTCTCTCTTTTTCTCTCTCCCTCCCTCTCTCTCTCTCAAACACAGTTGGGGCTAAGGGTACACTAAATGAATGGAAATATCCCCTAATGCTCACCTGATAAAAGTAACAGAGGCACATGGAACAGGAGAGAAATATGAGCGCAAATACGTTTTTTTGAGTCTTAAATCTCACTGGACCCACACACACACACAAAAGAATTAAGAAGAAAAGCACAATAAAGATTTGTTTTAAGGTGATATAAACGGAATTTGCAAGTGCAGTGAAGTAAATACATCCCAAAAGATCTCTTCTCTTTCTTCTCTGTTTTTTATGACTAACAGGCCAAAGATGAAATGCCTTGGCTCTCTTCATTTTCCTTTAAGTCTTGAGACGTAAGTGAGTTCTTATTTGCAAACATGCCCACCATCTTTAGGGGGATCCTGGCTGGTCAGCAGGCCCTTTCCCTGCTCCGTTCATTGTTCTCTCTGATGGCCCATTTCCCCTGTCGGCGTGCAGGCCTTCAGCTGAGCCTCCCTGCCTATTCAGCACAATCTCCGGACAGAAATCGGACACCGCTGTCACCGGAGAACCTCCCTTATAAACATACTCCCAACACGCACAGCCTTACCCTTCCAGTCAGGGCCGTAGCTTCAGCCAGCTCAGGTTCAAAAGTTGAAATCGCCAGGCTCTCTCTCTCTTTCTCTCTCTCTTTTTCTCTCTCTATCTGTCTCTCTCTCTCTTCCCCGACACTCACAGTGGACAGAGGGGAGGATTGGCGTTTGGCCTGTCAGTCCTCTTCCACCCCCACAACCCCCCTCCATGCTCCTAGCCGAGAGAGAGAGAGAGAGAGAGAGAGAGAGGTGCTGGGGGAGGCTGGGTGTTGAAAAGGGACTCTGTGTGAAGCGAGATGAAATGGGGGGGGGGGGGGGAGAGCCATGTTGGGCCAGCACGCTCTGCTAAGGAATTCAATACAAGGCCGGGTCTAAATGAGACAATTTTATATGCCGTGTTGGCCGCAGTCCAGCCCGGTTCGGGTGATATGTAGGTCCCATGGAGCGTCTACAGAGTGGCGCTTTCATTTAGCAGAGTGACCCAGAGAGTATTTCATGACTCTTTAATATTTTTTTTATGGCTAACATTGGTCAGAAAAAAAAAGAAACGCTGCTACAGGACTGCTGTCGAGTGTGTGTGTGTGCAGAAGAGAGTTTCAGTGGTCGTGTTGTGTTTTGTTTTTTTTTGGTCAAACGTGTGGGTGGCGATTTTATTTTCCAGGAAATATTAAGAGCTCTTGAAATGTCAACATCATAAAAAGTGACACTGGCTCATTTTGTTTTTGAGGGTTTAGAAAAAGTTTCAATTTAAAGGCGTTCCAGAGCTCCAGGTTTATGTGTATATTTCATGTTACTTCAGTGCATTTTTATTGAAGTTTCATAGCATTTTGAAACAATGATCTTGAGGAAAAAGCCCTAGCGATCACACAGGGGAATAGAAACAAGTTATAAAAAAAATAGTGGCAGTTAATGTCATTCACATAAAATATTGAAGCTTAGGTGTAGTGTGTCAGTGTATTGAAGAGACCTAGAGTGTAAGTATGTGCTCACACAGTGGGTTGAACGTCTGTTTGCCTGTGGTAGAGCCTGGTCCGCCGAACACAAACACTGACATATTATATAGCATTCTTCACTGCACCGTATCATTATTCATGGAAGTGTTCACTTCACTTTTAGTCGCTGTGGTGGGTGAAGGCACCTGCTGAGTTGGTGCGTGGCGCTGTACGTTCATACCCACTCACTCTCCTCTTATTCTCCTCCTCCTTTCGTCCTCTCCTCTCTCTCTCTCTCTCTGTCCTCTTATTCTCCTCCTCTTCTCCTCCTCCTTTCGTCCTCTCCTCTCTCTCTCTCTCCTTTCTCTCCTTTCTCTCTCTCTCTCACTCTCCTCTTCTTCTCCTCTTCTTCTCCTCCTCCTTTCATCCTCTCCTCTCTCTCTCTCTCTCCTCTCTCCCTCTCTCTCTCCTTTCTCTCTCTCTCTGTCCTCTTCTTCTCTTCCTCGTTTCATCCTCACCTTCCTCTCTCTCTCACTCCTCTCTCTCTCTCTTCTCTCTCACTCTCTCCTCCCTCTCTCTCTCACTCTCACTCTTTCTCTCTCTCTCTCTCTCTCTCACTCTTTCTCTTCTCAGTTTTCAGTGGCCAGGGCAAAGCCACAGGAGGAGCAAAGGAGGTGAGCCTCCGGTCCAGGGGGAAGGAGTCTCCCCAGGGGAAGGAGAAGAACCAGAGGGAGCAGCAGCGCCGCTCCGACCACCACGCCAGGGCCCCGGCTCGCTCCTCCACCACCACCCACAACCTGAGGCCCAGCAGGGCGGTGCAGGAGCGGCTGCAGCAGGTCCGCTCCTCCTCCCCAACAACCACACAACCACCATCTCTTTGGTTCTCTGCACTTTGCTCTAGTCTCTCAGAAAAACCCTACATACACATTTGTCACTTATTTCTAAAAGGCCGCTGATGAACTGTTTGCCTATGGTGTGTTTGCATGGTGTCCATTAAAGCTCAGGTGGACTATGTGCTCTATCATAGGCTGGGTGAAAAGCCCTTTGCTTAATGATTAAATGCGATTCAAAGAACTGCTGTACCAGAGGCGTAAAAAGGAGGCAGACACTTTTTCTTTGTCACTCCGTCCGCGCATACACTGACCCAGCACATTTCAGTCGTTAGTCGCACCTTGTCGAAGCACCGTGCTAATGAGCAAATGCAGACCGTGAGCGCATTGTAATGGAGAGGGTTTTTCTATACCGTCCCCCTCAGCATGCTACACATACCGTACATTTAAGATAGCCAGGGTCCGGTGGCGCTAAGCTTAGCTCAGCAGACTGTGCCATAAACAGAGGTGCCAAAAACAACTCCAGCCAGAGGGTAGTAAAAAAAAGGATGAATAAATGCTCATTTGATGGGCAAATGAAACCACAATCATGGCGGGCTCCGTGAAAACTACGGGCCCCTGTTGCCAGTTCAGTCAGAAACGATTCATCAATCAGGGGGGGCAAACGAGAGACTCAGGCGCTCGGGGCAACCATTACCTCCACTCTCAGCACCGGCCTGCTAAACCCCCCACCCCCAACAGAACTCTACGTCAATTTAAACTCACTCACTGCCGTGGAGCATTTCAAAAAGCAGAGCAGAGCAGAGGAGAGCAGAGCTTTGGTCCATGGAAAACAAGTACATTAATCACATCCTGTTATACAAATCAAAACCTTGCACTGATACCATAAATCAGGTATGAATATAAAATCACAGGTGTTCAGGGAAAACATGCCATTTTAAATCCACTTCAGCATCAGGGCGAATTTGACCTATTTGGCAGATGCGAAGCAGCCCGAGACAGGACCATGGAAAACTGGTTAAGGGAGCGTATGCGACGACGGAGGCGCAGGCATTGCGTCGCTGCTGCTGAGGCTCTGTGCTGAGCCCGAAGTTTCCTGTCCTTGTGCCAGCGCTTCCTATGGACTGCAGAGCTGCAGATGGTTCACTTTAGCAGCACCACCATCCTGCAGCAGGGCTATAGCAACACATGATGTCATCTGCCTCCCCCTGGCCAGATCCTCCCCCCCAACTCCCCTCCCTCACCCACCCCCTCCACCCCCCACCCCCCACCACCACCCCACTGACGCACGTCTGCACAAAAAAACACTTCAGAACAATAGAACCGTATGTCTGCAGAGACATACAGCTTGGTTTTTAAGCTACACCTTGGTGTGTTTATGTGTGTGTGTGTGTGCGTGTGTGTGCGTGCTGGATGTAAGCATGCGTATTTGAGCCGGTGTGTATTAAGCACAGTGCAGGGAAAACCATTCCCCCTCCCCCACTGTCTCCCTCCCTCTCTCTCTCTCCCTCTCGCGCTCACACACATTTCTAGGCCGAACAATTGCTTTACATGGCTGAGCTCACGTGCCCATCGTCTCTGCAGAGCAGAACGGCGCTGGTGAGCCCTCTAGTGGTGGCTGTGGAGCCTGCAGGAGATTAGTTCCAAAGTAGACCCACTGACCTTGTTTCCGACAAGCATGCTAATAGCTACAGGGTTGCTTTGCTTTACTATAATAATGAAAGGTATTTTGGAATGATACATTTGTTATTGCTATTAGCTGGTGTCAAGGCCTGAATTACAATCCAACTAGAAAGGTTAACTTGAATATTGTTGATGAGTTAAGAAAATGAAAATAAAAAGAGAAATTTGTGTTCGCGCGGCAGGTTTCTAAAATGAACGGGAATGCGCAGCAATCTTCCACCAGCACGCGGAAGGCGAAAGACCCCCTTCCCCCGCCACCGCCACCGCCGACCAAAGCTGTGAAGTACCCCAAGGGCCACGTCACCTACACCAAAGCGAGGTTGCTCAAGGAGGCCAAGCTCCACCCCGGCACTCGCACCAGCCAAGCCACCAATTCGCGCACCAACACCCACGCTAACACCCACGCCAGCAACACCAGCCAGCCCCCCCAGAAACCCAACTCAGGAAAAGCCCAGAGCAGCCAGGCCAAGACCGTCCGAGCGGTGCTACCCCCGAAGGCCAACGGCTGCTCCAGGCTGAGCGGCAAGAGTGGCAGGAGAGCCGAGGCGGCCGGGGAGACAACGCAGCCGCAGCCACCACGGCGTAACGGACTCAGGCAGTCCAAGAGACGACTGGAGGCGGCCACCAGTGGGGGTGCCAGCCCGGCCAGGAATGGGCAGGAGGTTGGCGTCAAAAAGGTCAAAGTGCAGACGGTGTCTCCGGAGACGCGGTGCAAGAAGACTGTTGCTGTTCCGGCCGAGCCGCTCGCCCGAGACAAGGTCGCCACAGAAACGGCCGCAGCCAACAACTGTGACGCGCTGGCAGCAGGCCAGCAGACGGCCGCCTCCCAGAGGCCCAAGCGCGTGTCGGCCGGGCGGCTGATGTTCACTCGCCAGGCTCAGCCCAGACCGCCCCCTCCACAGCCCACAACTGCCCCACCTCCAACGGAAATGCCCCCGCCGCTCCCTCCACAGCCCACAACTGCCCCACCTCCAACGGCATTGCCCCCGCCTGCCGAGCCCCCCAAACCGGCCGAGCCGAAAGCGGCCCGGGAGAGGGAGCGGGGTAAGCGGGGTGCCAGTACGGGCGCAGGGGTAGGGGCAGGGGCAGGGGCAGGGGCAGGACCAGGAGCAGGGGCAGGGGAAGGGGCAGGGGCAGAGGCAGGGACGGGGGCATTTACCGGCCTGACGGACGTTCCGGTGTTCGAGCTGGTGACGCAGGAGTTCCAGGACCCGCTGACGTACATGGCGCGCGTGCGGGAGCGGGCCGAGC